>NW_010178027.1:27318-42223 GCF_000695765.1 Mesitornis unicolor | reverse complement strand
TTCCTGCTGCGTGGGCTTATTCCTTACCAGAAATGAATGCCCTGTTGTTCATATGACTGTGCATCAAATAGATTTGCAGGAGCTGTCTCTTGTATGTACCCCTTTTCAAGGGAACACATCTACAAAGACCTTTCCTGAGATACCTGTATTCCCCCTCCTCCTCATAGAATAGAGATCTGGATACTATAGCCTTTGGAAACCATCTGGGTATCTTACTGGCTCGCCCTTGCTGAATTTTCTCTCATCTCTATTCTGACTCCAAGGAGCCTGGGTATCATTTAGGTACTTCAAATTAACCCATTTGAAATCAGTTTTTGAAAGTCGAAGTCAATAAAAGACTAAGATTGATTTGACTGAGTAATTCCTCAGCTGCATATTAAAACACAAATTATTCGAAATTATGTTTAGCTCTTTGCATCATCAACTTTCTTTGCTCTTGTTTCTTCTGGGGGTGTTGCTGTGCCCCCAGGCTCAAGGGACAGTGCACCATGGTGTGATTACTGCCTCATGTATGTGGCTCAACTGGGAAGGCGAGGTCCAGATGCCTCTCACTTCTTATTTATCACCTGCTTTTATTCATGAGACTTGACTTGCTGTCCATGTACCCTAAGTAAGGGTGGGGAAAAGGTTCTTCTCTTGCCGTGGCCTATGTGTGGAGCTATAACTTTACCATAAGAGCATAAAGTCTGCATGAGGTAATGGAAATATTGATGGGTAGAGTGGTTGGGAGCACTGAGGATGGGAGGGCCTGAGTACATATGGCTCCACCTTTTGAGATGGAGCATCTGAGGCTATTGCTGTGCAGAATGTGTAAGTTCTTATTTAAAAATACCATGGATCAGAGACCAGCCTAAAAAAAACCCAAATCCCTTGTGCTTTGTTAAAGGCAAGAGTTCTCATCCCTAATTTTTCCCCTCTAATGAGATGATAAGGAAAACAAAAAGGCACTGAAGACAGCGGGCACAGGGCAGGAGGTTTAAACATCACGTAGTGGGTTGGTTGGATTTTCCTGGCACAGGATGCCGTTCCCTGCACTGTTTCTTTAACTACAAAGCTCCTTTTCTTTTAGAAATGGAACTTGAAAATTGGATTTTCTGTTTTTTAATCTGTGTTTAAATTTGGAAATGACTTGACCATAACGCACCGATGCCATTGGAGATTTTCCTGGCAGGTTCTTCTCCAAAGCAGTGTTAGCCGAGGGAATGGCAATTACCCACTGCCAAGCCTGGCGCTGGCTTAGGTTATTGGAACAACTTTCTGTAGATGTTTGCCACAGCTCTCTGTGGATGGAAAACAGAAACTTTTTGTATTTTGTACATTCATGTTGATGTTAAAGGCCTCTAAAGGCAGAATAGCGATGATGGGCAACATAGAAGGAGGAGGAAGACTTTCTTGTGGCCGCAGGCTCCACAGCAGTGTTCAAGGGGTCAATAAAGCTGTTGGGGTGGGTATGTGGATGCTGGATTTCAATGTAGAGCCCATGTCTTTACTTGCCTCTTGTTATAACAAACCATATCTCTCTCTGCACCAATTCACTTTGTAACAGCTTCCAATAACATCTGAAATACTGTTATTTTTTTCCTGTGAAAGCAAGGCTCAGAGATTTAAATTCCCTGACAGCTGCATAGACAACAGATACCAGCACCAAGAAGAGCAGAGCCACTCTTGCTTCCTTATGCATAAGAGGAGAAAGTGTGATGCTTGTAGACACATGGGTCCAAAGCCTAAAACCGGTGTTGGTCATCTGTCTGCAGGATTATATCAACCGCTTGCTGTGCACAAGTGTAGACTCTTGCAATATGAAGAAGGTTGATTAATGTGGAATTAGTTTTACGAATACTTGTGCTGTTCTATGACTGTGCAGAGCATCTCCTTCCCATGAAGAACATTTGGGACAGCACTGCCACAACTCTGGTGTTGAGGCCACTTGCAGGCAATCCCCTTGGGGAAAAGCGATACCTGCAATGTGGTGGGATTTAGCTCTCCCATGCAGCCTTGATGCAAGCTGTTCCTGCCCCCTTTTCACTCATTTCAGTGCACAAGAGGGATTACTTTTGCAGAGTTTGGTCTTGCTGATTGTTTTAGCCAAAAATCTGCTCTTGGAGTAGGTTCTTCAACAAGGTGCTGATGGTGCCATGTGCCCCCCCCCCCCAGCTTCTCTCCCAAAAAGCTTAGGAAATGTCAAATCCTCTAAGGGGTCTTAAAAAGATTAATTGCCCTTTGACTTCTGCCATCCCTTAGCTTTTAATAGGAAAGAGCTCACAAATGAAAGGTGCAGCTTAGCGGCATTAAGAGTTTATGCCTTAGAAGGGTAGGATGCTGCTTAACTTCATACTGACTATGCTGGAGTCTCTTGTGGGCTGTTATTTCAGTGTTTATTTGTTTGTGAGGACCTCAGCTCACCCAGGCAGCTTTGTTTTTCTCCTGCAATAAGCACTGCAATAATGGAGCTATGTTAAAGAGTAGAGCAGAATCATCCCTTTAGTAGGTGTTAGCATTAAATCGGCACCATGCAACAACCAAGGGAAAGGTGTGGAACACGGAGATGGCTCTGCACTGTGGGCATCTGCTGTGATCTGAGCTGGAAGAGAAGTTTGTGCATCTATTTCTATAGCTATTCTGATGCTTTTTATTTTCCTACTGTCTGGCTCCTGAAGGTGCTTTTTTAAAATAGGATTTCTAGTGTGTAATTTAAGCACGGGCTCAGCCGGGGAAAAAAGAACCGATGGCAGCGTTGTTCCCTGTACGGCAGATAGCGCTGGGCATGCTGTGGGAGCTGTGTAAAGAGCCAGCACTGAAGTGGGGCGGCGATTATTGCTCGCAAGCCGTTTCCATCTCCTCCTGCGGCGTTTAAGTGGGGTTGCTGTCAGGGCATATGGCAAAAGGGTTAAAATTTAATTAGAAAACATAGTGGTAGCTACTGGAGCTTAGCAGAGATTTATATAAGCTGCTAAGAAGGACAAGGCTGCTGTGTGAGCTGCTGGTGGGGCTGAGCTACTGCAGCCGCTGGCTCCGCTTCAGGCGCCGCCGGCCGGGGCATGGCTGGGAACCTGCCCAGGAAGCGCCCTGAAAGAGGAGTTTGTTTTAAGGCTTGACCCTGGCTCTGTGCAACAACCCTGCCCTCCTCCCGCCCTATAAAGCCGAGCTGCCGTCATGCCAGGCGTCTGAACCGGGCAGCGAGAGCCAGCGGGAGCCAGCAGGGACGGGGATATTGTTTTCCCATCGCGGAGCGGCTCATGGCTTCGGTGTTCATGTGCGGGGTGGAGGATGTGCTGTTCAGCGGCAGCCGCTTGGTCTGGACGGTGACGGTGGCCGCGCTGAGGAGGTGGTACGCTGCCCGGCTGCGGGCATGCCGGCAAGCCCTGCGAGCATGGTGCGGCCTCCGGGATGTCTACCAGGTAAAAAAAGACCGGTTATGGCTCTAGGTTTTGTTAAAAAAGCACCGTGCTGCCTGATGGACCTGTGCTTGCTCACCTCAGGTGAGGCGGATCGGATGGGGTGAGGTGAAGAGCATCGTGAAGGGCTGTGGCTCACACAGTCCCCTGTGGAGATACGTGGCAGGTTTATCATCAGGGGGGCTATGCTGAAGCCTAATAGCTGTGCCTCTGCCTTAAACTCGGGGTTTGGGGAAGATGTTTTCTATGGTAAATATGTTTATCAAGTGTTTCAGCAGTTTACTGCCCCCGGATTGCAGCCCCTCGGAGCTCCTTTCGCTGCTGTCACCGTCCTGGCTGTAGCTTTTTCTGTTCTTGATTTGTGTTGTAGTGTGTGAACGCTTTAGATTGAAAAGAGATCACTATTTGGGGGGGGGGGGGTGTGTGCAACAGGTCCTGAAACAACTCTTGGGAGGCTCTCTGTCCTGCAGGCAAAAAACCCAGCCTCATACTCGTGGTTACTGTGGTATCCAGTTGCAGTTAGGGTGGTGTCACTCTTTTTGGAGTCTGTTTTTGCTGGCAGTTACTTATTTTTGTGTCTGTATTTATTTGTCTTGTGTAAGCTTGTGATGTGTGCCTGGTCAGTGTCAGTGTGCGTGTTTGCTAGATTACGTTGAATATTTCAAAGCTGTTTCTCCCCTCTCCCTGATGTATTGCAATACAGAGAATGACACAGCTCATAGCAAACAGCTCTCCAGAAGCATCAGGACGTAACTTTCATTGGAAAGTCATGCTAAAAGGACATCTGTACCTATTTAATCCCAAGGAGATCTGTTGCTCTTTAGCTTTAAGGTATGCCTGGGAGTGGAAGAACAGCTTTATGGTGATAGAAGTGCTTCCAAGCCCTCAAATGCAACTTGGCATCTTGTACTGATAATGGATGTAAGCATGTTGTGATATGTGACACATGTGACACTTGAGGAATATGGATCGTGTATAGTTAGGGAATATGCAGGAGTACAGGCATCATTGCTCCTTGTTTGACCACCTTTACTGACCTGAAGAAGAGCTCTTGGCTCCCTTTATAAATCAAATCTCTCTACCGCTGTACTGTGTGGGTGCTATCTTTGGAGTCCGTTTATGTTGAGCGCAGAGCTCTGACTGCCTTTGCTTCCTATTGCATCCCCATGGAGGCAGACCCCATCCCTCCCAATAGTGTCTCGGTAAGGACCAGGTCTGACAACAGCTGTATTCAGCCCATTCAGCTGTGATTCTCTGACGGTTGGCTTGAAGTGAAAAGATTCTGTGATTTATTTTTTTTTTTTCATAACAAAGTGTGCCTGTATCTTTGCCCAAACTTACTGTGTCCTAGTGACTGCTGGTGGAATAACCTGTCTTACCGTCTTTATGAAAAGTATGGCTGACTTGTGTGTGTGTCCTGAAGTGGGGATGTGAAAATAGGTAAAAAGAAGAGATTGGTGCTTCTGTCATCCTTCCAGGTGGCCCCTGAGCCAAGGAGGTGGATGGGGAGTGCCCCTTCCCCGCTCACTTCTGCCCATAGCTTGTCACAGCCAGGCTGCTGGGGACACACAGGGACCTGTTGCTCCATGCTCACTGCTCCGAGGGTCATCCCTGGGAGATGAAATTGGGCAGAAACAAGGTGGCTCTTGCATTTTAACACCAGGAATTTCCTAGTGGGGGTGCATTCAAGAGATGGCTGAAGAAACGCCCCGCAGCTTTTCCTCGTTGGGTCGTGAAACACATGGCTTTTTGTGCTGTAGTCTTGGCTCCTTGCTGTTAAAACCACAGGCTGAGTCCGGTGTGTGCAGGACTGAGCACACAGCATTAAATGTCACTGATCTGTTTGGATATGAGAGCACTGTAAGAGGTTGAATCAAATACTGTTTTTCTTCTCCTTTTTTTTTTTAACACTTCAAGCTATGGGAACATCCAGAGCTGGAGCTACCCGAGTTTACAGGAGAGTAGCATGCAGAGCAGAGCTCTCCATGGGGCTGTTTCTGTGAGGAGGTAGATGCTGCAGTGTCTATGGGACTGGGCTCTAACCTTGGACATGAGATTTTGGGTCTCATCATTACTGTAGATTCTGTATTACCTTAAGCAAATGATCTTCTTTCTCTGTGCCCCTGTTCTTGATCTGTAAAATGGGTGTAATGACACTCCTGCTTGCCAGGGATTATATTTGTCTTTCCAAATTTTTGCTAGGAGGAAGTTTTGTAGTTAGTGCAGCCACAAGTAAGTGCATTTTTGCCTTGTTTTGTTATTAATATTGGCACCTGAACAGGTGCTTGACAAAGCCCTTTCCCACCTTGGTTTCATCAAGAATGTTCATATTTCTGTAACTCTTCCATGTTCATATCCCAGGTGTGAAAAATACCACAGGCTGTATATAAAGACTCTTTTGAACTTACACTTTTGCCCTTCCTGAGGACTCCCTGGGCTGTGCACAGTGTAACAAATCTGGAAACAGATCAGACCTTGGTCCCTGAGCTATGTGCAAGGGACGTGCAGGACAGGGTGAGGTGACAGGCACTTGTGCTGCTGGTCAGCCCTGGAGGCTCTGCTTTGATCCATAATTGAAGTTAATGTTGTTTTTGTGGGTCAGTGGCTGTTTTGGGGTGAGTTAGGCACTAGCAGGTCTCTCTTTAATCATCAGCACACTGTGGTGAAAGGAAAGCCAGTAGGATTTCTTTTCCTAGGGTTTCTAAGTTTGTCATTTGCGATCATGGGGGTTTTTTGGTCCTTCTTTACATACACAGGGCTTGGTAGCCTCATGTGAGACCTGAGCTTGGGTGGAGATGCCACTGAGACCTTCATGTGTCCACGCTGGGCTCTCAAAGCTCAGTGCTGAGGTTGTCACATGGTCAGAGTCGCCTGGTCAGGATGGGCTGAAATCCTCTGTGATGCTGTAAAGCCTTCACCTGGCTTAGCAGCTTAAAGTACAGAGGAAAACCCCAAACAACAAGAAGAACAAACCAGCTGTGATCAGTCACCTTCTCTGTAGCCTTTCTCTTTCTCGTGTGGGACCCTTCAAGGTCTCATAGGCTGTTGTTTCACCCGTTCACCTGTGCAGCGACTGCAGCCCCAGCCCTGGAAGCCAAGCTCAGGTGATTCCCTGAGCTAGTCTCTGCTCCAGGGTGCTTGCCAACATCTGCCAAAGGGGAAGGGATGTCCCATTTGCCCAGAACCTATTCATCTGGAGGAGTTTGTGAGCCCAAGTGCTGATGGGGTGTCTGTTTTGCTCTGAAATAACCTCTGGACCCATGCAAGGGGAGGAGGGTTGCACAGTATGTGAATTTATCCTGTCTTGGGTTGTATGCCAGGGAACATCATTTTGTCTATGGCAGAGAGCATCTCAAAGCCTGTCCTAGAAAAGACAGAGTCTTGCTGAGACAGCTGATGGAAGAGCTGGCACAGATCTGTTTTCTAACTGCAGCATGTCAATATATGGAGCTTGGAAAAAAACCTAGGTGAGAATTTGGTATAGATGCCTTCATCCAAGGGTACCCATTTCCTAGGAGGGAAAGGAGCAAAGGATGTGTTTTCTTGTGCAGGTCTGGCATGTAGCACTCTGGCCTGACAGTCAGGCTTTGGGTGTCCTCCCAGAGCTCCTCCTGGTGCCCGCAATGGGACAGCATGGCCCTTCTGGGTGTCCTGATGCTACTTCCAAAACAAAGCTTTTGGCTTTATTCTGTGTGGCTCTCCACATGCTGGTTTTTATAGGCCACCTGTCTTAAAGCTAATGATAGAGCAGTAAAATAGAAAGTGGATTTTTTTATATAAATGAACTTAATAAGCAGTGGCAAAGCCAAAATTTTCAGCATCAACCTCTATCCCATGTTTAGTTATTCGTGTTGCTGCTGGCCTGTCACTGGGATGCCAATGCTACTGTACTTTGGTGCCCGTCTTCCCCTGAGGTACGAATACCAATTTTCACCTATACATCCCACATCACAATCATTCCTCATTAGCCCTTATGCTTTAAGCATGAAAGAAACACTCCATTTGATAATGCAACTAACTTCTTATAAATTAAAAACTGGTCGAGTGAATGCTTTAGTGTCAGAGTTAAAGTGCACATCTGTTGGTCTGCTCACTGTGAAGGGGAAAAGAGAAACCAGGCAAACTGTCCCCAAAATCCCTGCAGAATACGATGATGTATTGTGATTTAATGTCTGCTGGACATGAAACTGGGTATGGGAGCATCTCTTTGAATTAAGCTATTTAGTTACACTGGCAATGTGGCCAACAACCTCTGGTGTACAAGTGTAAATTGGATTCACGTGGCTTTTTGGACAAAGTGCTTTTTAACCTCTGAAAGGTCATTTCCTTTGAGTGAAGTGAAAAGAATCTTGCTGGCGTAGCACAATAAATAAGCTTTGTACATGTGTCCATCCCATATGCACCTGGGGTGGAGGAGCAAGAGAGGAAGCGGTTGACTTCTGTTTCCTATGGTGCTAACGTAGTTTGGATAGCGGGGACCATGTTTCCTCTGCTACCACACCTTAACTTCTCGTTATGAAAAACGCTGACAGCAGAACTGGAGATGCCTTTTTCCTTGGTGATAGAGCTGTGGTGCTGGCATGGTGAGGGAGGAGTGCTGTGCTGTCGGGGCAGAGCTTTCCTTGCTTTGCACCAGGTAAACCCCAGGAGCAATGCTGAGAGGAAGCATCACAGGCATCCTTATGGGTCAGGGCTTTCACAGGGAGCTTGAAGTCTGTTTTAGAGGAGCTGCATATGTGAGCCTTTAAAGATTTAACCTTGGGCGCTGGGAGCTGCCAGTTGGTCTAGAAAAGCTTTTCTCCGGCTACTTCCATCCAGCTGTTTTTCTTTTGAAGGGATCTGGTCTAATGCTGTGACACTGCTTTGGCTCTGCTTGAAACCCCTTGAGATGCAAACACAGAGACTTCTCTGCAGCTGGGGCTTCAGGAGAGCCCCTCACAGAGCTGAGAGCAGGACTGGATCTGGGCACTGCTTCCCGGCAGCTTAGAGTTAAACTTGGCTTTACGTGCTTCCAGCAGCAGCTTTCCAAAGCTCTCTGCCAGACATATTTCCATTTGAGCTCATGATATAATGTTTGAGAGAGTTTATTCAAACAAAAATGTGATTTTTGGACCCCTCCTCCCTAGCAGACGAACTTCACAAGCAGACTGTGAACTTCATCTCATTTCCTTCAGGGTGTTGCAGTGCCAGTTGCAAACAGTGCCTTCTATTCACGAACCGCTTTGGCCTGGATAAATATTTTTTTTCCTTCTTCCATCTGACGCAGTTCACAAAATACGTTGGATTTCAAACGTCGCTGGCGCCGCTTCTAATAAGCAGGGTCCTGTACAAAGGTATCGCTGCATGAACTTCTCTGGATAAATCTCCATGTTGGCCTTGTGCAGAGGCTGGCCAGCTTGCTCTGACAGGACAAGAGGCTTATGAAAAGGCAATTCAAGTGTTTCAGGCACATGCTTCTTTTTCCATCCTTTGTTTTTTGCCTTTGAGTGTTTAGCTTTCTGTCACTCCTTTTGCTCGCGTTGTCACTGCAGCTCTTTGCAATCTTGGATGGACTGTCCGTGTGCTTAAAATAACACTGCTATCTTTGTCCCCTCATTTTCTGAAAATCAGGCCACCCTTGTACAGTCTGCATGGCTCTTAAAACCTCTGAGTCATAATTAGTGATTAGTAATTCTACTAATCTTCGGTGCAGATGGAGGCCAGGTCATTCTCAGAGACTGCAAAGAGGATAAAGCTAACAGCGCTGGAATATATTAGCTTAAATACCCTCCCACATACAAATACACACGGACACTTTTCCCTGCTAATTGGTCTGTCATTCATTTAAACATGCATCAGTGCTGGGGACGGAGAGGTGGGGAGAATAAGGGGCATCAAAATGCTGAAACAGCCTGAACGCGCTGCTGTTTGGCCATTAAAACCCGTCGCTGGCAATCCAAGCACCATTAGATTTAAGACTGATGTTTCTGTGGTTGGTTTTGCAGCTGATGTGGGATAGGTGCTGTCCCAGTGTCCCACTGGTGTGTGCCCCAGTGTTCATCCTCCTGCTCGCCATCAGGTCCAAATGTGTGGTGCCAGCGGTGCTGGGAGTGGTGATGGAGGAGTTATGGCATGTGGCACTATACAGCGTGGCCGTTGCTAATTATCTGCTGTGCTCTGAGCACCCTGGGTTTACCTGTAGTTGGGTCAGTGGTTTCTAGGTGGGGTGATGTGGAGAAGGCCATGGTTGTTGGCATCTCCTGCAGCCAGGGTGTTGGCTTGGGTGGGAGAGGATAGCCAAGGGCTGGAGGGTGGGAGCGCAGAGACTGGAAGAG
This sequence comes from Mesitornis unicolor, assembly GCF_000695765.1. NCBI lineage: Eukaryota > Metazoa > Chordata > Aves > Mesitornithiformes > Mesitornithidae > Mesitornis > Mesitornis unicolor. The sequence continues at coordinate 32,514 of NW_010178027.1, read as the reverse complement.
CAGGAGAGGGCAGCGTGAGAACTGCTTATCATGAAAAGTACAGGTTGGGCAAGGACGAGAAGTGAGATGAGAGACCAGAGCATAAAAATAATCATTCTGACCCCATTTTGGTTATAGGTCAACACTCTCAGTCCTCTAAACTGAGCACAAACTTGCAGGAAGGTGTGGGAAAACAAATGGGGAGGAGGAAAAAGGCAACAGAAGTGCAACAGGAGAGGGAAACTGAGGTTATAGGTAGGCAGGAAAAGAAATGAGGGGAACAGCCTCTCCAAGAAAGGTGACTGCCCTAGGCAAAGAAGTCCCCATGGCGCTGAGTGTGAAGTTGTTTGGCTGATGCTGGACTGGACGTGTCTGGTTGCCACAGTTGTTTTGGCAGAGCAGGCACATTGGTGAAGCCTATTGGGAGTCTGGTTGGGCAGGTGCATTTGGGTGTGCAGGTTGGGGTTTGCTAAGCCGTAGCGAAAGTGGGAGTGAGCAATTCCTCTCTATTCTAATATCAAGCACGTTGCATCTGGTCACCTCATCCAGAGAGGCTGTGCTGTGCTGTAGGGTTATGTCCCTTTTGGTGAGGAGTCACAGTGTTGCCATCCCCAAACCCCAGCTCCAAGCTCTCCTGGTGGCCTCTAAGCAGCAGAGACTTGCCTCTGCTCAGCTCTTGCTGCTTCAGCATCGTCTCACTGCTGGAACCTCTTGAGAGTGTGCTGTATTTCTCCTAAACTGTAATTTTTATTGTTTAGAAGAGTTACCTGTGGCCCAGAGTAGATCTGAATGGCACAGCCCGGGTCTGTGTGTGTTTGGAAGCCCTGGGTCCTCTGAGGAGTTGTGCTCTTCCCCTCCTCCAGCTGCTCCTGTGGTTATCCCAGCAGGGCAGGAGTTGGCACCACCCAGGTAACCTTCACGTCATTTCTCTAAGGAAAGATGATTCACTGTCTGTTTTCCATCCTATTTTCGGGCTTTGGAGTCTGTGTTTTGGAGATGCATAAAAGCTTGTTACTTCAAAATACTCTCCCAAAACTGTCTTAGCTGCCATCCCTTAGGTCACTGGTGCTGGAACAGACCTAACCTGGCATCCTCCTGCCTGCTGTGGGGCCAGCTCATGATTTGTTCATGAAACTGTTACTGGGCTTTGCATGGAGAGCTTTTGTACTCTCATGGCTACAAAAGAGTATTAACTTTTATGAAGTAACTTGAAGTGGGGGGAGTCTTTGTCTGCAACTATTTAAGAGGTGGATATTTGATCAAAGCTGATTCCTCTGCATTAAATGAGAAGGAGAGGACACCTGGCACCTACTGGGTGGCTGGGGTGGCTGAGTTGCACTCTGGAGGTGTCTGGGTTGCTGGGAGTTTATGGAGGCAGCATTGGTGCCCAGGTGAAGGGAGCAGGGCTGACTCGGGCTCCTTGGTGGTGTGGACCGGGCAGCCTCACTTCTCTTTCCAGCAGCACCAGTAAGGCTTAGGCTTTAGCTTAATGGAGCCTGGTGTTGGCCTCCAGTTCTCAGTACAAGGAGCCTCCTTTTCGGAGGAGTTGCATGTCTCTGAAGTGCTGCTTTCAAAAGTTGGACCCCGAGGTCCTTGCTTCCCATTCTAATAAAAGCAAGTTACTTTGTTCCAGGTGAAATTATTTTTTTCTATTAAAATAGATCCATGGATTATAAAAACAGAGGTGGAAATGTTTTGATCATTTGTTCTCTGTGCATACTGACTGCTCAGGTGGGAGCATAAATACCCAAAGAGCATCCAGCTAAAGGGAAGAGGATGTTCTCACGCATAGGTGAGGTTGTCTCTGTGTGTCCAGAGCTGCTCACCACTCTGGTAGCATTTGGTGATGTTCCCCTTGGCCTCTATTGGATGCCGTGGTCCTGGGTTGTGTTGTTTTGGCATCAGTCTTCTTACCGTAACTTGTGCAGCCAGAGGATGTGAGTCAGTGCTGCAATTTACAAGCTCGGGTACCCATACTTGCCTCACATAAAAGGAAATTAATAATGCCGAGCTGCATCTATGAAGGAGCAAGCTTGGATTTTAGATTTTGAAGTAACTGCATGTGTAAACTGGTAAATTTTAGATCTTGTGCCTCCTGTGTACCTGCCTGGAGGCCAGGTTGGAGCTCTGGAGGTTACAGCCTCCTGGATTTGGGTGCACAGTTCTTCAGTTTTCTGAAACTGTTGCTGTGTCAAAGCCCAGAGATGTGTGAAGCCTTGTAGGTTGATGCACCAGAGAAGGAAATATATAGTATATATAATATATAATACCAAGTATAACTCTGTATTTTGCACAGCAAAAGCAGCCCTGCAAAGGGAGCAGTAGAAGAGCAGGTAGATATGCTCCTGTAGACCAACCCCGACCCCAGAAAACGTTCAGATGGACTCTGTCCACACTCCCAGCTCCCTCCCCAATGTGCAGTAGCCCCCACCAGAGGCAGCAGAGCTGTGCTTTGGAAATGAGCTTGGGAAATGCAGTGAAACGCTGTACCTGGAGGTGTCCGGCACAGCAAGGGACTATGGAGGATGGGGATATATGAGATGAGGGTGGGTGTGCTGAGAAGACGAGCTCTGGGTATCTTCATTTACCTGTGTACCTTCAGATGGGTGGCTGAGCCTCTCTGCTGCCGCTCCCAGGCATTGGAAGCAGAGGCGGCTTCAACTTTCAGTGCTGTGCCAACTTTTAGTACAAAGGTCCCTTCTGTCCCTTGGTGAGGAAGAGCTGGGGGGGGACAATGGCAGCGCCCAACCATGCTCAGAGCTGCTGGTGTGGGGGTCCTCGTCTGTGGCACAGGGAGGCTGGCAGGGACCTGTGGTCCCACAGCGAGGGGTCTCGCTGCCCTGGGGCTGGCACCTTGTGCTATGTAAATGTTGAGGTTTTTTAGCTGGTTTTGTTTCATAATAAAGGAGTTAACATTACGAAGGGAAAAAAAATAATCGTGCTGCTTTCCCAGCTCGCCTCCATGTTTAACAATCACGTTTCAACCTCTCGTGTCCCCTGACTCACACTGGAAAGGCTTTTGTTTGAGTTTGTAATCAAAGCAACAAACGTGAAGGTCACTTCCTTGAGATTATATGGCAACGGAAGAAGTCCGGGATCGTGTCTCCCTTCTTCCCCCAACTTGAACGTACAGAAGATGTGAAGGTTTGTTACATGCACGCTGTTGAGTACCGCGTGGGTTTCTTCAGTCCTTTTAAACACGCAGGGCGTGTGGCTTGGAGGTAAGTGGCTATATTTTAATTTCTGATGCAGAGCAGCAACAAAAAGCGTTGTTTAGTGCCGTTATGTTGTGCTCTGCCTGAAACATCACCCAGGGCTGGGAAGCAGGCAGCCAGAAAGCTGCACACAGCAAAGTCACTTTATTTTGGGGCGCTTTGGGAGCGCAGGCTGAAACCTTTTCGCTTGCACCACTTTTTTTCCCCTCAAAGATCAGTCTGTAAAAGTTTCTTTGCCTCCTTTGCGCTCTGTGGTGGAGATAAGGGGCTGCTTGCTTGCTCCCAGCACTTACAGCTGTTTTTTCCTGCCTTTGTGCCGCTTTGGGAAAGTGCTAAATCCAAGTTTGACAACTTTGCTGCAGCTGGAACGCAGATCTCTAATTTTGGATTGCAGAGAAAACACATTTGCAGAGATGGCCCCTATAGGCTGTGCTAAGATGTGATTATTTAAATCAAACAAAGCGCAGATTCACAAGTCTTGAGGAAAGGCGGTCAGTGCCTGGGACAGGAGCTCCTTTCAGTGAGTAACTATTAAATGGCTCATCAGTTTGGTCCCTATCCTCCTGCCCAAAAAAAAAAATCCCTAACCTGCTGAAGAGGTTGGCACTGGGGATGCAGCAGTGCTGGAGGAGCTTGTTAATGGCTGTTGAGAAAGAGCTTTTGATTTGGAGAGCTTGTTTGGCTTTAAAAGTGGAGAGTGGAGCTGTCCCAGTCTGTCAGACCCCCCAGTGCATGGCGAGGTGTTGGTGTTTGGGAAGGGCAGCTCCTTGCCACCGAAATGCCACTCTTCAGCAAATACCCGTGACCTTGACATCTTCCAAAGAGCTTGGGATTTCAGGCTTTTCTTGGCTTATTTGCTTGCTCTCTGCATTTTTTTTAAAGTTACAAATTTAAAGGTAATTCAGACGGACTTGTGATATAGCCCTTTTTTAAACAATAATTGTTTTTCCATTGCCTGTTTACGTAATGCCTGTTCAAGGCTGGTGTCTGGGTTTCCTGAGGGGCTGCTGCCAAGCATGAGAGTGGCAGGAAAAGTCCAAGGGGAGGATAGGAACAGGATGGGGGTCGAGCTGGGTGCAAGGACCCTGATGGAGCAGGGAGGAAAGAGGTGCAAGATGCCCTTGGAGGACGTGGAGAGGATAGCAGATACTTGGTCAGGGCTTGCTTTGCCTGTGTCTCCTGCCTCAAAAACCCAACTCAGGGGTGAGCAGGGAGGTGGTGGAGAAGCAAGAAGTGAGGTGAAGGGGACGGAGGAGCAGCCTGTGAGAAGCCATCGAAGAGATAGGTGAGAGCTTTTGGGCTGGGGAGAGTCAGAGAGGTAGCAAGGGCAGGGTGTGGGTCTATGGGGGTGGGGAAACTCTAAGGGGGTATTTTTTAGTCTTCTGTATTCCCATAACAGGGAAAGCTGAGTTTGTTTCAGGTGGGTCAGGGATGACATCTGGGGTGGGGGAAAAGCAGTCAGAAGCTCTGCACTGAATATCTCCTGAGATTCGTGTCACAGAGACTTAAGCAAAGAAGCAGGAGCTTAACTGATTTGGCTCCGAGCTCCTGGTTGGGGTCAGGACAGGTCACAGGAGGGTCATGGTGGGTACCACTCCCTCAAGGCAGAGGACGCTGCTGTCTACAGGCAGTGCATTTTTGGGGTTCAGCACAGCTTTTCCTCCATTGGGGGGCATCAGGAAAGTGCTCTGATCCCCCAGGATCTTTGTTCTGCTTGGGTTCCCAAGGGATTGCACTGGAACGAAAAATCACCACGGGCCCATGTGTGGTAATAACCCAGCTGCAGTGGCTCAGTGCTGTCAGTGATAAGCGTGGCTCCACCAGACACTCATTTATTAGCTGTGCTCTGCCAAGGAAAGCAGATGTTGGATGAAGTATTTCATTGACTTGATATTTGTGGCAGATTTGCACTGATTGTTTCCTATTAATTTTCCTGATTTTTTGGGATTAGCTGTAAAGTTGCCTGCCTGTTCTTCCCTTGCTGTTCTTTTAAATACATTGC
>NW_010178027.1:279-27287 GCF_000695765.1 Mesitornis unicolor | reverse complement strand
ATGGTAGCATCAGCACCCATGGAGTGATATGGCCCATCTGAGAAACAGTTTGGTTTTGAGTGTGAGACACCTTTCTTTAATATAAGGAGAAGACTGAGGCAACAAGGAGGCTGTTGCTTGAAGACCTCTCCCCATCTGTCAGAGGCAATCAGCACCCACTGGCAACACTGCCCATAAGATCCCGTGGCCTTCAGGAGTGTGAGGAGAACTGAAGTCCTGTCTGGATGCTGCTTGCCAGCTGAGAAGTATGGGGTGAAGCTAGTGAAGGCTTTTCTGAAGCAGTTTGAACCTCCGCCTCGTGCCATGGGAACCGGTGCTGCCTGTGTGCTTGTAGCGGTGGTGCACAGGGTGTGGGTGAACAACCCCTGCATGGGTATGTGAAACCACCCCCAGTAGCATCAGGAAAGGCAGCCACACAGTAAAATACCCTTCTCCTTCCCACAAGGAATAGGGTTTTTTTACATTGAATGTTCCTGGTAGAGACCAAGAAGCAGCAACCTTGCCTGTTTGTGTTTTGCTCTTGGCAAAGAGCTTCATCTCCCAGCTGGGATGCTGTATTTATCATTTTGAGGAAGACTGAATTTGTGTTCCCTGGATTTTCATTTATCACTGTACTTTGGGGTGTTTTTTTTATTGCAGTGTGTTTGTCATTACTTCTGAGCATTGCGTTTGAGCATTTTGGGAGAGGAGGAGGAGATTTAGAGCCCCAGGACCTGCTCCAGCGAGTAGGATCTTTCCAATGACCACAATGGGCTGTGCCTGTTGTCCCGTACCAACCATCAATAAAGCGAGTGAAAGACTCCCTTAGATTTGCCATCCCCTGCAATGAGAAATAGTAGGATAAATGGGGAAAAGGAGAATCGCATTCAAACTGTGCTGGCACTTGGCCCTGGAAAGCCACAGTGCCTGCAGTGAGGGGAGAGTGCTTGGGCTGTTACTTTGCCAGATTTTTTGGCTGTCTCAGCTGGAGGGGCTTACATGAAAGTCAGTTGATGCTCTGCAGGAGCCAGTTTCTTCATCCTATCTCCAGTTCACGTGGCTATTTTAGGAAGGTGCCATGCAACCCCAAGAGCTTCTCAGCCCCCAGTTCCAGGCCCTGTTTCATCTCTAACTCTCTGCCAAACTTCAGCAGAGCCAAGCATTGTCAAAGGGGCATTTGTACTGGCTTGCACTTCAATAAGTTTTCTCCAGCCTGTCTCATCGTAAAAAGCATCATTTTAGTGTGTGTCGTATTCAGCCAGGTCCTCAAGTGCCTGTCCCTGCCTGGCTGCTCCGGAGAGAAGAAACTCAGGGACACCCTGATGTCAAGAATGACCCTTGTGTAGTCCCTGCGATTGCTGTGGGTCAGTGCCCCATGGGTGCTGGGATGGGGGGGTGCAGGGCCAGGGTGGGCTCTCAGGTCCTTAGGGAGGATGGGGGTGGCACTTAAGAGTCACCCTGCTGAGGTGAGATGGGTCCTACAAGGTGGCTTGCCATGGCACGAAGTGGGAGAGATGTAACCAGCCACTTCCATGCATTGCTGGCTATTTAACATTAAGCAGATCCTGGCTTCTGTGAAGGTTAATAGTGACATAAATGATTTAAGGCAAAATCCTGGTCCTGTTAAGGGCAAAATTCATTGACTGCACTGGAACCAGGACTTCAGCCCAAGGTTTCTTTATGACTTGAACATCAGGAAGGAGAGGCAGCATGTCTGGAAATGTGGTCTGCTCCATCTAACACTGGTGGCAGCTCTGTCGCTGCCTTCAAAGATATTGTGGCAAGTTTATCGTGTCTGCATGAGCCAACATGAGCCCTGGCTTCCCAGGCTGTGTGTGCAGAGATTGGGGGGAAACCTGCATTTTTGGACCCAGAGCCAACCCTTTGCTTTGCAGGAGTTATCAGTGAGCCCAGGAGACTTTGAGGGTAGGGCGACCATGCAGAGGAGGCGTCACTTTGGGGGTTTGGTGGTGAAGCCTCCACTGGCAAAGGAGATGATGGAGAGGTGCACAGTGGGATGTGGAGGCAGTGGGATTGGGGGTGTCTTTCCCTTCCCCAGATCTTCATCCCCAGGAAGGTGGAGCATTTCCAGCCCCATCTGTGTGACCCTGAGCACCTACTGCTGTGGAACACTTGGTGATGGGCACTGATGCTGGGACAGGGCAGGCTGCAGACAAGCTGACAAGAAGCATGTGTCAAGGCGTTTTTGGAGACCTCTTTGGATCCTTTAAAAAGTTTCCATAAAAATCCTGGTATAAGCCCAAACTCCTGTTTGTTATTTCTTTGCTTATTCCTTAAAGCTGTGAGCGGCTCTGAGCGCTGGAACATGGCAAGGCTTTGCCCTCCCAGCAGACACACCAGGAAACTCTGAGGTCATTTCAAGCATTATCACTTTTTCCCCTCTTCCGCCCAGCTGCATGCAGGCCCCTTCCTTCCAGGAGGACAGGCAAAGGCTTTCGTTTTCCTGAGATGTGCCTGGTTAGGGCAGCTCCATATTACAATACGTTCTTGCATCTGATTTCATATTTTTTATCAGGCTGCGCACGTTTACGGGCCAGACATATCAAAGTCAATGAAGCAGAGCTGATCTGAGACAGCCGAGGACCTGATCCTAAATGCCTTCAGGACTGAAGGAGGGAGGGGGGGAAACAACAAACCCACCTAAATGCTGATGAAAATCTGAGGTCTGTGTAGAGGCTTCGATATTAAGCTTTTTGAAATCTCTTTACAGGCTTATGAGTTAGAGAAGAGGGGGTGGGGGGGGGAAGCCTCGCACAGGAAATTACTAGTGGTGCTTTATAGCTGGTTAACTGGAGCTCAGGTAGGGATTTTAGATTAAATTCTCATGTAGGGGCAAGGCTTCTACACCCACACAGCAGCGCTGCTGCCTCCAAGTCACTGGTCAGAAGCACAGGGGCAGGATTTTGGCCCCCCCTCCATGGCACAGGCTTTGTGGAGGCTGGGTCAGCGTGGCAAAGGGACAGAGTTTCCTAACTTGGAAATATTGCTCATTTGCTTTTTGTTATCCATGTGGTTTTCTTCAGCGCTCTGACTGCTTGAGCAGTCTCTGATGTGCCTGTTTCAGGAATAAATGATCCCGTTTTAACAACCCATGTTATAATGATGTGCTGCAGCCCAACTTTGTGCTTTTAAAACTATGCATTTAAGGTTTTGTGCACTGGCCATTTATTTAGTGAGAATGGTTCCTCGTTCTCTCTCATTACTAGATGTATCTGTGCAGGTTTTTTTTCTTCTAGAGCTTATTGACCTGCCAGCAGAGCTTAATTTCATGTGGTTCCCTTGTGAGGAGCTTGTGGAAATAACAGGTACAGGTCTGGGACTGACTTCCCAGTGCTTAGCTCAGGTGTTTGCCAGGCACAGCCCCTTTGGGGACTCAGTCACCCCTGTGCCTGAGCAAAAGGGTTTGGCTTAAAGGAAAGGGAAGAGGGGTCCAAAAGCTTTCTCGTGGAGTTTGGGGTATTCAAGATGGGAAGCCTCACTGGATGGTTTTAAAGCTTGCAGCAATGTGTATTTGTGTGGATGCAGGACCCTGGCACAGCCATCCTGTCCTGGGGCAGGTTGCAGTTACCTGTCGGTGCAATGTGGCCGTGCCAGAAGCATGGAGTGGTGAGGCCCAAATCGTGGCACACCCCAAAAGTGGGGTGCAGACACAGACCTCCCAGCATTTTGATGGTAGAAAGAGTTCCTGGTTTTGTCTCAAAATGTGCAGCTTATGCATGATCCTCTCTTCTCTGGCCACAGAGTTGTTAGGGTTTGGGGTTTTTTTTGGTGTTCTCTAGCAGTGAAGATTCCAGACCTTCTTAAAACAAAAAGAAGTCTTAAAAATAGGCGTCAGTGTCAAATATGGCCAGCTGATGTCTCTGTAATTTGCCCAGTTGTGGGAGGTGGAATCTGGTCTGGAGGGAGTGCAGCATATTCAAGTTTGCTGCTGACCTGAACCCTGCATCATATCCCATTCTTCAGGAGATATCTTATTCTGCCAGCTTACTTTTTTGGCTTAAGTTTTTTTGAGGTTTCCTGTTTACACCCTGTCTAATTACTTTTTTTCTTATTTTTTCCTAACTGGATGACACACGTGGATGTCTAAAAATACTCAGTGTAACAACTAGCTTGGAATAGGGAGGATGTTTCTGCTGAAGAGAAGCAGCATAAATATCCTGCATGTGTTGGGTTGGTTCTTTTCACAAATAAACATCCAGGCTCAGGATATCACACAGAATTGGTTTAAATAGCCACGAAGTAGGGGTTTTTCTCTCTGCCTTGGTTTTTTTTTCTTTTTAAAGGACTGATGTTTTGGAAGATTTGCCTCCATGATTTTAGGTGGAGAGTTTGTCCTTTTGTGTCCTGAGAGATGGAGGAATATTTTTTGTTGTATTTTTTTTAGTTTTATGAGACCTTTCTGAATATTTTAACCTGCTGTATAGAATTACAGCCTCTCCCCGTTCTTTAATTTCCACACACAGGTTGAGAATTGTGTTTCTTCTTCGTTATTGTCCTTTTACATTGAAGAAGATCTGGGTAAATCAACTTCTCGCTGAAAGCCCTATAGGCTGCAGAAATACATTAATACCACAATATTCCATCAGATAGTGTCCATCTTCCTTTTCATTTCTCTCAGCTTTTGAGGTTTTATTGCTTACTGTGTGCAGAGCTTACGAGTGACTTTGGGAAACCATAAGAATCCAACATCTCAGTATGGTTTTGCCAAAAATGAGGCTTTATGCTATGTCCCAGAATCACAGAATATGAGGAGTTGGCAGGGACCTGGAAAGCTCCCTCAGTCCAACCCCTGCCAGAGCAGGATCACCAGAGCACTCACACAGGAACACGGCCAGGGGTTTGGGTGTCTCCAGACAAGGAGACTCCACAACCTCTCTGGGCAGCCTGGGCCATGCTCTGCCACCCTCACACTGACAAAGTTTGTCCTCATCTTCAGCTTGAGCCTCCTATGCTCCAGCTTGGGACCATTGCCCCTTGTCCTGGCATTGGACATCACACAGCAGAGCCTGGCTCCTTCCTCCTGACACTCGCCCTTTCCAAATGGATCCCCAGGAATGAGGGCACCCCTCAGTCTCAGCTCCCTCAGCCGCTCCTGAGCAGGCGATGCTCCACTCACGTCGCTCTGCTCATTTCCTATTGGAAGCGAGATGAGGTACAGGGACACTTCATTAATTTTATGCTGCCACTTTTACTGGATAGCAGCTTAAATATTAGCAGGCTTTTAAAAATAGCTGCTAAAAAGGCCAACTTTGGGGGCATGTTGCAAAAATGTAACAGAACTGTTAATTTGTACAGACAATGCAAAATCAGGGAGAATAAGCTGCAAGCATAGACGTGTGTGTATATATCTCTCAAGACTCATGCTACCTCTTAACTGAGCCATGCAGCTGTGCTCATCTTGTGATGGATTGGCCCAACAACATAGAAAATCAGTGATATTGTTCAGATGAGCAAGATGGACTGAAATAGAGATGGAAATGGGCAAGGGGCTCCCAGGGTGCTGGGTCTCTGGTGAGGAGGAGCCCTGGGAGCTGGGGAGCCAAATGCAGGTCCCTTCCCAGAGCCTGAGGAAATGGGGCTCTAAGCGGATGTGCTGTGAGGAAATAAATCACAGCAATGTCACTGCAGGAGCTAAAAATGAGTCTTTTGCTTTGGCTTCAGGAGGTCTCCCGTTACTGAACTGGAGGGACTTTTTCATGGCCAAAATCTTGTATGTATTTTTTAATGCTGTGGTGGTGAAGGGCTCTTTTTGAAGCTCGGCAGCTCTTCAGGCAAGAGGAGAGGACTAGAGCATCGATACCTCTGACCATGCTGAAGCACATGGCATAGCTGCACCGCAGTCATGTCCCACCTCTGTCACTGTGCTGGGAGAATACAGGGCTGGTGGAAGGTGATTGATGCTCCAAAGCTTGTAAGGTGGTCTTGTGGCTGCAGTAACCTCTGAAGCTTTTGATTCTGCCCCCTGTACAAACAAGGGTTCCAAAATGTGGGTACTGTTGTATATAGGAGCCTGTCTGCACCTGGGGGTGCAGCTCCATGTGAGGAGAGAGCTGTTTCCTGGAGATGACCTCTCTGGTGGGCGACATTCCTGATGCAGGATGGGCTTGTGTTGCTCTGCAATTATAACTGGGAGTGATTTGCTTCGGGTTGTGTTTGTAATTATGGAGAGTAAGCCAAGTGAAGTGCTCTCTTGCCCCAACAGGAATGGGGTGGGGATGCTTGGAGTGAGCTGTTGCACAGCTCAGAAACCAGGGTGCTGGTTGCTGAAGGTCTGCAAGAGGAGGATAAGGGCTGACATCTGGAGTTACCCCAGTTAATGCTGGTTTGTTTAGGGGCTGGAGCCTGTAAATGTGAATCTGGTGGTCACTCTGTCAGATCTGCGCTGCTCAGCTGGGCTGTGGTGCCACACAGTGAGTACCCACGTTGTACTGTAGCCCTCAGGTGTGCATGCATGGGATGGGATGGGGACAGAGGGGTGCAAGCAGCAAGGAAAGGACTCCAGAGACCCTCCTGTTCTTTCTTAAACTACAGACAGCAGCACCAGACACATCACAGTTCTGGACGTTGCTGTTGTGTCCCCCTGTGTGACAGTGCTCCTGGGGTGACCTGAGCCTGTTGCTATATAGAGCTGTGGGGTTGTGAGCTGACAGGTTTGCCATGGGAATGGTATTTCTCTGTGCTTTATTGCTGAGTAACCTGGCATCTTCTGCAGCTTCTCAACTGAGTGTTCCAGTACTCTGGAAAGAAGCTGTATGACCTCTTCTGAGGTGAGATTCCTGAAGACTCAGGTACTAAATGTTATCTACACCCATACATCAGACTGTGTCCTTATGTTTTCTCATCAATAAAATCAGGGATAATGATATCTTGCCTATCTGCAGGTGTGTCATGAGGCTTAATTACTTTTAAGGTGCTTTGCAGTTCCCTTGGTCGGCTGAACAGAGGCACAGCTTATGGTTGGTATTTTGTTTTATGTTTTAATCTTCCTGGCAACCTTCCTTTCTCCTCAGCACAAGACTTTGTGGATGTGTTTGCTATAATAAAAACCTTTTTACTTAACAATAGGCAACCAAGGCAGTTAAAATAGTCAGAAGTGATTAATGTGATTTCACTGGGTGAAAGCTAAAGCAGTTAGCAATTAAATAATGGCAACCCTTGCGCTATCTCAGAGCAACAGATGGGGAATGATTTAAAAACACTATTGGATCAGACACTTCGCAACAGGGGCAAATTGGTAGCAGTGTGTCGGAGCCAGAAATACGCAGCACCTTGAAGGGTGCGCTGATGAAATGTTTAATTGATGGTATCGTGCGACTTCGTTATGAGCATGGAGCAAATGGACCTGTGACTGGATCATCATGGATTTAAGGGCTCCATGCAGCATATTCTCTGCATGGATTAATTGCAGGGAGCGTGCTGGAAGCCCAAATTGGGATAGTGCAGCTTTCTCCCAAAACCTGAAGGATAAAGCTCTGAGAGTGGCGCATTGCGGGGCGTGGGGCTGGGATGCAGCTCTGGGGCGATGCCTCCATTGGGTGCAGCACCAAGGGGTGCAGCTGTGGTTTGCACGGAGGACATTGCTGCCCTCTCTGTGATGGTGCAGTGTCTGCTCTGCACCCCTGCAGAGACAAGTCGCTCTTTCATCTGGTGCTTCTGTACAAGTTCATGTTCGTAGCTGCAAGAGAAATGAAAAAGGAGGAGGTTTTTCAGCTAGACTTACTCTGCAAATGGTCCTTTTACCAGCATTGCTGTTTGGTGGATGATGTGATGTTTAGCAGTGCTCTAAGTTGCCAGCGCTGGTGCCACAGATGCCGTAGCCCCATTTTCCTTGGATGCTGACAGAGTTGTGCCCTCAGATGCTCATCTCTGACCTGTTTGCAGAGCCCCTCAGGAGGGGGCTCCCTCTCGGCTTGTGGTCAAAATGAGCTCAATTAATTGGAACAATAAAGCTTTGTTAATTTGGCTGGCTGGTGACAGAAGAGGCTGTGTCTCGGCAGCCCTGGCTGTGCAAACAGCCGTGTGTTGAAACGAGGGCAGTGCTGGCGGGAGGTCTCTTTCTGGGTATAATGCAATCATGTATAGATTGTATTTGTTTCTAAGTCTCTATAAGCTTTGGATGTGCAGCATGCCAGGGCAGGAGGTGATGAAGGGGTGCTGGTGGCAGTAGAGTTCAGCCCCATCCCTGTCCTCATCCCTGCAGAGCCAGAGGGATGTGAAAGGAGAAACCGCTGAGTGTTGCTGTTTAATCCCTCCGGGAGCCCCTATCTAAGCAAACCACCCTCAGCCTCTGCTCACAGCTCAGAATTTATAGCCTGCGAGAAGCTTGTGCTGTCAGGAAAATGAGTTCCTTTGAGTCTGGGAGAATAAATATAAAAGCCAGGTTTTTCCTTCACCAGCTCTCACCCAGAGAGCGCTGCAAAGCCGGTCCTTGCCAAAGCTGGCAAGAGCTCCAGAATTAGATCAGATTTTAAATAATGTAAAAGCTTTCGGGGAAATGTATTAGGTTTCAAAGGGCAGATATTGGAAGGGTCTAATGTGCAGCTATTTCTGAATTGCTGTCCTCTTAAAGAGAGAAAGACACATTGTTTGCAAGAGAGAAATGTGACACGCTGTAAGCGGTCCAGATCCAACAGCAGAGGTTGCAAAGCTCATCCTGTTCTTAATCATTCAGCTCAAGCACCTGTGCTGGCATGTACAACCACCTATGTAAGAGTCCTATGGAGGCAATGACTTCTAGTGCTTGTGAAAAGCTATCTAAGGGAGAGCATTCATGTGCCAGTAGTCACCATTTAGACCATAGATCAGGTCCTCTGTCAACGGACCAAATCTAGGCTGACCCATCTGCAGAGAGGGTGGGAAGGATGGGGCTTTCGTGGGTCCCTGGTCACCTCTGCTTCTCACCAGAGCACACCACCATTGCTGCCACTTGTGGCTATGGTACTTGCCAGGCTGGTTCATCCTCAGATTAAATCCTTGCAGCACTTGAGTTGTTTCTCTGTGTTGGTGAGTGCTGCTAAGCAGCCTTGGAGCTGATGGGAGCTGAGAGCGCTGAGGCAGCTCCTGACGGCGAAGGACGTTCAGCTCCAGTACTGAGTCAATTCCTTTATCAGTGTGGATTAAGCACTTGCAGCACACCCTCCTCACCTCCGAGCCACACGTGGGCCTGTGGTAAAGCTGCTGCCCTTCCTGACGGGCTGTGTTGCTGTCTTTGCAGATGACAGAGGGCCGGCACTGCCAGGTGCATCTCCTCGATGACAGGAACTTGGAGCTGCTGGTTCAGGTACAGACCTCTCTCTTTTAGTAGCACAGTGACAGATTTCTCTGCTGATTTTATTTAGCAGTGCTATTGAGGGCTGATGTTTAAAGAAAATCTGTTACTAGTGTAACTCACAGAAGGGGAAGAAGCAGGCATGCTTTTGGTCATGCGTGCCCCTCCTCAGACCTGGAGTAGAGGCAGGATTTCCCTTGGGTACTGGTGCAAAATATCTGCCATCAGTTCTGCACGCAGCTTTTCACCTGCTTTTGCCAAAATTCATAACATGTATTAAGTGCACCTCTCATAGTGGTGTGTTTTGTCTCTTAAAAGGGAAGAAAAACATATATTTTTGGGTATGTGTTTTATTCAGAACTTAAAGCACAAGTTCCTCTGGTACACAGGGTTTTCTTAATTGAAAAGTCCCCCCTGCTGTAGGTGCAGGGAAGCCTGAGCTGCTGCCTTCCTTCCCAAGAAGGAGGAAAGCAGCAGTGGGTGCATCCACTTCAGCCTGGTGTCACAGGTTAAGCATATCATTACCTCTGCATGGGGACGCCGAATCTGACTGCCCCCAATCTAATGAGCCACTTCTGTACTCAGCTGTACAACAGGGCTTTAACTTGGCTGTGTGTACTTAAATGTCAGTGTTTTCAGAGAAAATGTTGATTATCTACTAAAAGTCTAGACTGAAATGGATTAACTTATTTTATTCTTTCAATAGCCCAAACTTCTGTCTCGGGAGCTACTGGATCTGGTGGCCTCGCACTTCAACCTGAAAGAAAAGGAGTATTTTGGGATAACATTTATAGATGATACGTAAGTTTGTTCGTTTGTTTTAAACAGCTGTGTGGTAATTGCAGTGTGAAACAGATCATTGGTGCTGTGTGATGGAAAAGTTACTTTTTCATCTGAAGAAAGGTTTTCCTACCTTGTTCTTGTGCTGCTTGGCTGAGGAGATGGGAAGGCACAAAACAGGAAATATGTGGAAAAGATCTTCTGGGCACAAACCTGTATAATAAATACTGGTAAAACACCTTCTTACCACTTTCCCTTTACTCGTTCATCTCACGGGGTGAGAAAATAGATTCAGCAATAATTTTCCCTGTGAACATCCTCAGCTGTCCTACTCTGTGCTTTTAGTAACAACAGAAAGGTTTTGCTTTTATTTTCCAAATGAATTGCTCCTGTTGCTGTGCACTTTCATCTCAATTGTATTATTGAGTCTCTTAAGCCCAAACCTATCTAACAGCAGTGAAATACGAGGTTAGTCCTTCCCATAAACAACTTCCCTCTAGCTACCCTGTTACAAGCTCTTCTGCAGACCACCAAAATGAGCTGCAAAAGCAGCACATGCTTGAAATGCCTAATCCTCCCTTCCCTATTGCAATTGCATGGCAATGATGCCAGTGCCCATCCCCTGCTGCTGGGCTGGGTGAGATGCTGTGGCCAGGCTCCGGAGTGTCATGGGACATCCATCCCCATTAACCTGGAGTCGGCCAGGTTAATTGAGATCGCAGCTGGTGTTTAGAGTCATCTGTTAGCATGGAAATGCTGCCCCATGCCCGCTGGGTGCGAGACCAAAACCCACAGGCAGGGCTCCACTCCTTGGGGTCAGCGTCTCTGGAAGAATTTCCTTCAGCTCTCTGAAAAAGCTGGAGCAGAACTGCTTAGGGCAGTGGGGAAATTCAGTTTGGGCACTAACACAGCCCCTAAATAAACCCTTTATTGTCAACACAGCCCCTAAGTAAACCTTTTCCTGTCTAATGGGAATAACATTAGTTGCTGCTGCTCTCTGTTGCTGCTTTTTACATGCCCTGGGTGGAAGCCTTCATCCACAAATCACATTGGAGCCATGTTTGGGGCTGGTGTTGATGGAGCTGGTGGGAGCTCTGGGGCCCTGATGGCAGCAGGGTGTTATTTCTACCAGCCACTCTGGGGCTGTCCCTAGAATATATTTGCCACATCCTTTCAAGTGTTGGAAAATACTTTCTTCTAGCTCTTCTGTAAATCCCATAAGGATGCTGTTTGCACTTGGCTTATTTTTCTTTTTTTTCCCCTCCAGAGGAGCTGCCATGAAATTTTTCTGGAGGTTTTTGGTTGCTGGCACCTCCCTCACGCTGAGCTTTCAAGTGCTGCCAGGGGATTACCTAAAAGCTGTTGGCATCCCCAGAAACACCCGTGAGGCTCCAGTGGCTGCCTTGGGTGTGCTGGGCTGGGAGGATGTGGCCTCTGGAGGGCACCCATGCCCCAGCCTTTTGGGGCAGCCATGGGCTGCTGTGCTCCCCTTGGCCTCAGGGAGGTGATGGGGGTTTTGGGGGGATTTTTTTTTATTTCTTCCCATTCCAATCAGAGCGTGCTGTGTTTTATATACCTGCCTCATTAAATAAGTGTGCCTGCGGTAACCCCCTCTGCTCTGAAATCGGGTTTTATGTCATGCTAGAAATGTATGCCTTGTGTGCTTTGTTATTTGAAGCCCTTCCAAAGCAGTGGGGATGGGGCAGAACAGGAGTAGTGGGAGTCTCTGTGCAGCAGAAGGGACCAGACTCATTTCCTCTGAGGGCAGATGTGGAGCCTCTGCTGCAGCTTGGACTACCCCGCTAGGCATGAGAGGTCAAGGGAAGTGTCCCCATCTATAGCAAAGGAGGGTATTTCAAAAGTATTTAGTTTTGTCTAGGTGTCATACTATGACTTCTGTGCCGCAGCTGAAAATACGACTGCAGAGAGCATTCTCTAACATCCAGAATTACATCAAAACCTGAAAGTCAGGGAAAAAAGGAAATAATTGGATGAGATGTTTGCCTGCTTCAGAGCTGAATCTCACACTTTTTAAAGCAACACTTGGAGGAAACACGAGCACTGAAAGCCACCATTTCAGCATTGGCCATCCCAGTTTTTAACCATCTCCCCATCTTGTTTCCGCAGGGGTCAGAGCGTTTGGCTGCAGCTGGATCACCGTGTCCTGGACCATGACTTGCCCAAGAAACCGGGCCCGGCAACTTTGTACTTTGCCGTTAGGTGAGCAATTGTTTCCCCCAAGAAAATGTTACCAGTTGGGTTTATTTATCGCCAGGGGTTTTGTTTAAAAGAGCTGATTACAGATTTGATAATGGAAATAAAAGTC
The DNA here is from genome assembly GCF_000695765.1 of Mesitornis unicolor. Taxonomy (NCBI): domain Eukaryota; kingdom Metazoa; phylum Chordata; class Aves; order Mesitornithiformes; family Mesitornithidae; genus Mesitornis; species Mesitornis unicolor. Next base: position 14,913 of record NW_010178027.1, on the reverse strand, counting down.
AAGGGGATATATTATTTTTAGGAGGAGATTAGATCCTGGATAAGTGCTACTCTCACTTGTATTTAACTTTGAAATAAAGTAGTTTGGAACCTGCTGCTTTTTAATGTGTTACTAGGACACTGTTTCTAGGGTTTTTTTGTTTAAAACTCCGTATTTTAAGTATCTTCTTTGACTGATTTGTCTTTAATAGTGCTAAATTTTAATACAGTTTGTTTAAACAATCTTACTTACTTTTCCTTCTTATGTTTACCTGAGGGCTGTCTGTACTTGAAAGGGATTGCTGATGGCTTCTTTGCTCACAGAGTTTAAACCAGTCCCCAAGAGAGAATAAAATCCCTGGCAAAGTGATGATTTCGGCCAATGTAATTGCATTATTTTAGGGCTTTCGCTGGCAAAAGCTCTGCTAGTTTGGGGCCTGAAGAAAACCATGTTCTATGAGACAGAGCAGCGCTGGCAGAAAAGACCAAGCATCATAGTCTCAATATTGTTGGAGTTATTTTCCTTACAGTCTGTGAGGAAAATGAGAGCAGGCTGACCTCATTTGCTTTTCATATCTCAGAAAATTTATGGCTTGTGTGCTTAATTATTTGAAGCACTTCCAAGGCAGAGCCTCTTGTGCAGTTGGGTCGGTTGGCACCGTCACCTCGCCACATTCTCCTCTCCCTGGTCATTGAGGGGATGGCGCAAACAAGCGGCACTTTGTTTTTGCTGAATATCTGCTTATTTGTGATGGAGTTCAGAGCTTCTCTTCCCTTCCCCACTTTTAACAGGAAGAAAAAAAAATCATTTCAAAAGCTCCTCAGTATATTTGCTGTGTTTGAGGATCTGGGAAGCTAAGATCTATGGCTGCCCAAGAAAGCTGTGAAGGCAATCACATATGACTTGAGCATGTCTGTGGTTGGAATTAATGTGTTGGCTGGGGAATGTTCATTTTGGTCCTCTGCATTGCAAGGTGATCCTCTACAGGACAGGGGGTGCAGAGACCTAGGCCAGAATTAGGGTGTGAGGACTGGGCTTGGAAAGATGAACCTTTAGAGGCTCATTTTAGGCCTGACTACTCCAGGGTGGGGAGATCCAAAACGAGCAGTCAGAAGCCAAGGAAGTGGGCAGTCAGTGAGAGTCAGAGCAGGAGCAGGATACAGAAACAGTGAGCAATATAGAAACTGAGCTGTAGAAAATAAGTATTCTGGCAGAAAAAACACTTCAAAACCTGCAGCTCTCTGCTTTGTTACCACTTTTTGGCTAAGGGACTCCAGGCCCTGTGCCCTGGGCGGTTATTTCAGACGCTTATCTTGTGTGAACACATTTGCATTGTCAGAGCCTATTCCTTAATTAAACTCCCATGAGAGCAGCAGAAATGCACAATTGCAGCTGTGTGTGTCCGTGGCATGAGTGCTGTAGTTGGACATGGGGTGAGTGGCATGCAGGGGCTGGGCTGTGTGTTTGAAATAGGTTCAACCATCAAATAAATAGTGGCTTCAGTGGCACTTGGATTTGAAATCCCAGTATAATGAGGCAGGGTAATGAGCTCTTGTGACAGGTGGCATCAGTTCTCAGTGTCTTTCAGCTCTGCACTAGCAGTTTCCAGTAGCAACACTGGAAGTGGGGGAGGATCTCCAGATACCTGGTTATGACCTTCCTTTTGGTCACAGCTCCACAGCCCTCAGCTTTTGCTGTTCAGTCATGAAACACATGATAAATCCTTTCAGGTTTTAATTGTTTTTCTTCAGCTGGCACAAACTCAATCCAGCCACGTAAGTTTTCATATGATGCAGCTGGTGACAGCCTCTGTAATAGAGATTTAGGACTTGGAAAAGTGTCACTCTAATTTCAAGGATGCTGACAGCATGGGAAATAAAAGCAGAACACACACTTTGTGGTGTTCCCAAATGTGTCTGTCATTCCCCAAACATCCTTATCTCTGTGGTCCAGTGTTCCCCATCTGTACTGTGGTGAGAAGAGCACATGGTTTGTACTGCAGAAGAAATAGAGCCCATAGACCTGGCTGGGGCAGGGTCAACGCCTCCCTGGTGTCCTCTCCCTAAATCCATGGATCCTAGTGTCCTGCTCTGTACCAGCAGTGACTGGGAGCTACCACTCTTCAGAGCCAGGGCTGCTGTCCTGCTCCTCAGCATGTCAGACTCTTAATGGAAAGAAACTGCAAGTGCAAATGAGGTCTACTTAAAGAAAATCACCTTTTTTTTTTTTGTTGGTATAGTGGAGGGGAGAAGGCTTTAGCAGACTGAGGAAGGTCCATGCTGTGAAGGGATGGCAGCAGGTTGGGAAAGGACAGAGTGAGGCTCCTGCCCTCCAATGCTCTGCATTTCTGGAGAGAAGCATTCAGTTGTATTTAAAGTGAAGGTTAGCAAAGCTGTTGGAAAAAATTATACCAGGTGCAATTGAGAGGGTGGATGTACCTGTGGCTGCTGCAGCTCTTGGTGAAAGATGAGTCATGGAAATGTCAAATAGCCCTTCAAATGTTTGGGGCAGGCTGCAGGGCTTGGGTCTGCGCCTGGGACAGGCTACGTGCCTGTAAAATGGGTAAATTATCTCCTTACCCTGCAGAGGCGTTCTGGGGAGGGCTTTAAGATTAATTTGATGGAACGAGCTGTAGGAATGTAAAATGTTAAAACAATTGCTATTGAATATATTGCTTGTCTGAAGTAGCAGCAGAAATATTGCATACACTTCTAACAAGTGCACTAAGCGGTAGCTTTACCGCTCTCTACCATGCGCTCTGTGCTGCTGCTGGGGACTTCCTCCAGTGCCTTGCAAATCACCCACACCAAGAGATCAGCAGCCAGAGCTTGAGGCTGTGAGGAGCCCTAGGAGCACTACGGGGCTGTGAGAGGGATGGCCTGGTGTTGATGAACATAGTGGGCTCTGTGCCCTATGTGGGCCGCCCAACCCTCCTGCTATTGAAGACAATCCATTTGGGAAGCCCTGGTATGGTCTGCACTGCTGGGGCGGTGGTGGTGGTGAAACCACCTCTGCTTGGCTGGAAAAAATGTACCTTCTGTCTAGGACTGGATAGGAGAGCCTGGACCCAACGGGTTCATCCTCTGTAAGGAGCTGAAGCACAGGTATCCTACTTTCAGATCCAGCTTAAGGAGAATTGACAGGACCACCTTCACATATATTTGTCCCTTTAAACTGGCTCAGCAGTTTCATGCTCCTCAGATTATAGCTGTTTTCTCCGCATCGTTTAATGCTTCTCAGTGCTGTTTGATTTGATGCCCCGAGTGAGTCGGAGAAGTGCACAGACAAGTTGTCTACGATTTGCAGAGTGTGAGTGGCATAGCTGATGTTTGATGTGTCTCTATAACAAACTGGGACCCATCTGCCAACCTTGGCTGGGCCACAGTAACCAGTAATGGGATTGCTTTTGTTGGCAGTGCCTCTGTGATGCACTCAGATGAGGAAGCTGGGAACGGGCCATGAAGGAAGGCAATGAAAGCTGCATGCAGGGGTGCTGTGCTATTTGCAGCGCTTCCATGTAAACCCCTGGTTTGGGGCTCCTGTTATCATTAGGATGGATGCTCCTGATGGGATGGAGCCAACCCCAAAGTGTTCTTCGTGTGGTTTTTTTTTTTTTATTTGCTTGTCTCTGTTTGCTTGGAGCAAAGAAAATGGTTCACAGCCCATGGCTGGTTCCTCCTTCTGCAGGAAAGGTGCTCCTTTGGGGCTGCCACCAGCCCCTCTCCTCCAGCACAGCACCAGGCTGGCTTCCTGACCTGCAACACCCTGTTTGCAGTTACTTTTCCCACTTCTGTGGTTTTATCTGCATAGGAGGGATGGGCTTTGCTCCTGTAGCGTTCAACAGGGTTTTCAAATAAGATGAGAAGTCATCAGGTATCTATGATCTATTGAACAAGGAGTTTGTCATTCCCTGTGTGCTGTCAGCCTGTGATTTTCTGCTTGTTCCCTCCTAAGAGGCAGGAAATGAAGTGCAGTAGCTCATAGTTCCTCTGTGCCACGTTATTGCTAGAGAACAAAACACTGAGGAAATAAAATGATTTGGGAGGAAGATGAAACCTATTCAGGAAAGTAACTGTTGGTTGGGTGTGTTTTTTAATTTTCAGGTTCTACATTGAAAGCATTTCCTTTCTCAAGGACAAAACTACGGTCGAGCTGTTCTTTCTGAACGCCAAGTCCTGCGTGCACCAGGTAAGGCTTGGTGTCTGTCAGAGCTCCTCGTTGTGCGTCTCCCTGCCACCTACTTGATCCCATGAACTTGCTAGGAGCTGCATGTCATTTCTAGATCTTCTTGAAGTGTTTAACTCTCAGTGGTCTTTTTTTTTTCCACTCAAATGCTGATGCTCCAAGCAATTGGATAAGGATAATGATAGTTTCATTGCCCCATCTTTGCAGCCCTGCTGTGTGCTTGCTGCACTAGAATAAGTCTGAAATACTCAAAAGCTTTTAAGTTGCTTCAAATCTGGGTTGTAACTTTGTGGGTAGGCTCTGTCTCAGTGGTGTTTCCTTCTATCCACCGCACAGTAAACACTTAGGGCAAGCATCTCTACTGATCTCAAGTCAAATTTGTCTCAAGAACAAAAACCCTGTGAGGAAGGTCCTGTGCTGTAAACTTGGGTCCTAGTTCCCCGATTTCCTGCCCTAATTCAGTGAAGTAGTAAAGTAATAAATCCTATAAAGTAGTCATCAAAACTAGTTATTAAAAATTATTTTGTTTTTACATTTACTGTCTGGTTAAGAAGCTTTCACTATTTTCTTAAAATGTTTTAATTGGTAGACCATATTTTTTAAGGTTACTTCATGACATGGTAGTAAAAATCTCAAAATTTGGTATGCTGTAGATTCATCTTGGTCTGATGAGCAAGAGCAGTGTGGCAGCCCCCTTTGCCATCTCCCTCATAATCAGTGGTGCAATAGCAGCTGCAGTTCAATGAACTTTACTCTTGCAATGCCTGCTGTTTGGGGGATTTTTTTTCCAGTTAATGGAAAACTTGGGCAAAACCAAACTTGTGGTTCAGTCACTCGGTTCTTACAACCTTTTCTTGGAAAATAATCCTGTATCGTTACCTGGTGGTGCGCAGCTTGGCAGAAGTTTTTACCTTTAATATGCTTCGTATTTTAGATGACTCTTATTTGGTATCCAGTACTTGTTGTTTTATGGTGGGATCAGAAACCTAATGTGCAAGTGGTTAACGGTGAAGTTGTGCAGGAATTGCTTTCTGGAAGAGTGGAGAAAACTGGGGCCTTTTTACAAAATGCTGAGGTTTTAAAGATGTTTGAAGAACTTGGGGCCTCACTGGTTAAGATGAATAAAAAGCAAATCTCCATATCTGCCATTTTCAATGAAGGGTCTTGGCAACCTGTAGTCATCCTTCCAGGGAAAACTGGAGCAGTTGAAACAAAGCACGAATAATTTTAGAATTGGAAAATGGGTCTGGTTTCCGAATGGTTTCCACTGCTATTGAAACAAAAGCTGCCAACATCAAAACACTTGGTGCAAGTACATGTGTTTATGTACATGCATAAAGCACAAGAGAAAGCGAAGGAAGAGAAGCACAGAAACAACCTTCCTTCAGCACAGACAGACATCAAGGACTCACTTCTGGTCTGGCTAAATACTATTCAAGCAGCATAATTTCGTATTACTGAAATGAAGTGCATGGGAAGCACTGATAATGCAGATGTGCATCACCCAGTTGTGTTCAGCCTTCGGGAGCTGTCAGAGCGTTGAATGAAGGCAGGTTCCTGTCTTTCCCCATGGCTTATGAGGTGTGTGCTTAAATTGGGAGTGACCGAAAGTGCCGGCTTCCCTGTTCCTGCGAGCAAAACTGCCAGAAGCAGATGTGGTGTCTGCATCTGCATATGAGCAGATCCTCAGCTCCAGTGAAGCGAGTGGCTGATGCTCACTGATGACAGTAAGGAATGTTCCCTGGCATTTCTCAGTCGTTAATCCAGCTCCAGGAGGTCAGACCTGCCTCAGCTTAGCTTTTTTTGTCTTTTTTTTTTTACCCCCCTTCTCCTTTCCTTGGTGTGCTCACAGTGAGGAAACCCCAGTGTCTCAAAAAGCAGCAACCAGCCCGTGTGCTCGGGGTTGCTTCTCAATGCAGGGTGTGCTGGAGGATGCCCTGCTGGGGCAGTGTCCTAACCTGGATCTTTGCAGGAAGCTTCTGTTCTGCATGGGCCAGGAATGTGGCTCAGAGGAGAAATGCTGCAATGCTGGGGTGTGAAAAGACCTGCGCAGATAAGAGTGCTTAAAAGCCAGTCATGTTTCTGCTTTCATAAAGCTGTTTTTGCAGTACCTTGTTCCCCACAGGGATCACAGTGAAAAGCCTAAATCCAGGGTGGCGCAGAGGCCTGATGCTCGAAGGAGTTTGTGCTCTTGTGCCGATCCTGAGTGCTGGCATGTGTTGACAGCGCAGCAGTGTATGGTTACCTGTGTTTCGATGGCTTGGGTGCTTTAAATGATGCTTTCCCAAGCAGAGGTGAGCATTGGTGAAGCCTCATGCCAGTCCCTTCTCTGGAGGTGTTTTATCTGTGGCTTATGAGGTTCAGAGCCTGCATCAGAAATGTACTCACAGTGTTCTTTGAGAGGTACGTGGGTGTGAGATCCTCTAAGTGGCTGTATCTAATCAGAGGGAATGGTATCTCCCTAATGAAGTCTGGAATTTCTGGGTTTAAGCTGGAGCTGCTGGGCAGTGTGTGTTGGCCATCTTGCCCCAGATGACTCAGGGAGGTTTTGCTCCCAGCCAAATAAAACTTCAGAATAAATAAGAGCATATTAAATATATTCATTATACAATATATTACAAAATGTGGGTTCTGAATAACGAATAATGGAGTAAAAACCTGTACAACAGTTCAGAAAAGGGCGAAGGCTGGCTTAGCGCTCTGTAGTGCACAGCCACACTCCCTCATCTCTCTACTCCACAATCCTTCCTGCAAATCTCTCTGCTCCTTGCTGCAATCTAGGTACTGTTTTCCCCTGCCAAGAGCTGGAGGAATCTGGGGCTTGTGCATTTTGCAATTTCTGTAGCTATTTTGGCAAGAGAGAGACAAGATAGACAATAAAATCACTGCTGCCAAAAACGTATTACTTTCTGCTCCCCACCCACTCCCCCATCTCCATGCTCTTCTCTGCACTCAAAGCTCCCTTGTGCCTCTGGGACCTTTGCTGCCACGTCCCGGGGTGCATCCTCTGTATCCTGTGGTGTTCTCTGCACAAACCCCTTTGCTCGAAGCACAAGATGGTTGAGATCTCATTTTTACTTTAGCAAATCATGTTTTATTAGTGTTACAATTCTGCACCCATAGCAAAGAGTGGCTGTGCACTGAGCATGAGGTGCTCCCTTCCACCACCACACCAGCGCAGGTACCTTCCTTCTGTGTAGTGTCATGTAACACTGCTTTACACTCCTGGAGAATAAACTTCTGCTGGATTTGCCAACGTGACCCGTTCAGCCTTTGCTGGCTTTGCCCTTCCCACACTTCCTTACATACAAACTGAATGCAACATTTCCTCTTCCACTCATACAACCACCCAGTGTTTCCTCACAGCTGATGCATACATAAGTCTTGGCCTCCAGCTGATGGAGCAAATGGTGCCAGTGCTCTCATCCTGTCCTCCTTTCATGTCGAGCTGCCCATTTTTACCCTTGGTCTAATGCTGCAGTCCCCAAGTCCTCCCGGTCCTGTGTGGCCCAGCCCTGCTCCTGCTCTCCAGCATCTGTGCTCTTTGGGCTGGAGCTTGGAGAAGCTGCATCTGCTGCCAGGAACAGCTCGGGCCACCAAGCAGACTTAGCTCTCCAAGTGTATAGAGGGGTCTCCCAGGGACTTCATTAAAAACTCATTTATCCATGTGTATTTTTGAAGAACACAAGGGCTAAAAGGATGCTTCGTGTATTTTCTTACAAGCCTCTCTTTCTCGAGGCTTTGAAAACTGCTGCCTAAAAGCCTTCAGTGGTGACAACTTCAATTTAAAAGTTTTCTCTCCTGTCAGTGACATTAAGAAGCTGGGCTTAGATTTATAGCTCTCTCTGAAACCTACTGTAGAGCTGGAATTTAAAACAGTGAAAGCCTAGCACTTGGTTTCAAGTGGAATGGGTATCTTCGAATTGATGTGTTTGCACAGGGATAGAGGAGCTTTGTAACATGTTCAGTGTTATTGCACAGCCCATGACCATAGCTGGAATGCTTGTAAGGAGGTGGGTCAGAACTGGTCACACACATCTCGCTGATAAATTTGGGAAGGTAAATTAGTCTTTTCTTCTTTCAAAACAGCCAAGTTTGGAAAAATAACACCCTACTTGGCTAGCGAAGCACTGTCAAGTTTATTATGCATTAGAGCTAACCTCCATATAGCTCTGCAGCCACACAGTTGACTCTTTGCCAGTCCTTAAAATATGTTCTGTAAACTAAGATCTTGGTCAAGTTGGCTGTGTTCCCCTTTTCCTCTCTATATTTGGATGTTGGGGGGTTTATTATTTAATTTCCCATTTGTTTCAAGTACTCACAAGAATTGCTATCAAAAAAAAAAGAAAAGTTAAAGGAAACGGCAGTTTTTGGAGAAGTCTGTAACTGTCATAGCTTTGTGAACAGAGATGCTTGTGAGGACTTGGCAGCCTGCAGACCAGTGCTTACCAAGAAGAGCTGTTGAAACGGACCCTGGTGTGAGCAGAGAGCCTGGCTGGCTTCCAGCTCGTGGAAAGCCAAGTGGTCGTATATCAGACAGCTCTCGAAAGTTTTATAACAGATATTTCCTAATTCACCCCCATCTCTAGAGAGAGGGGAGGGTTCCCATGCAGCCTTATAACGCTGTAGTCTGATCCTAGCCAGGTCTATTAAACTGTGCTCTATTCATTGTCTGTATTGGCTGTTCTGCTCCCAAAGACAGCACATGTAAAGCCCAGGATGAGGATTGGCAGGGCCTCCTGTATCTTCAGGGCTGTTGCCTTCCATGGGTGCTGGCAGCCGCCTCCATGGCCCAAACCCCCCAGCAGTGTGTCAGCAGATGAGTATGGAGCATGGTTATGCCTATGAGCAAAACGGGACCAGAGGAGGAGGAGGCAGGACCCCGTTACTTGTTACCCCATGAGACCTCATGTGAGGCTGTGCTGGTGGCTTGGGAGGGACTTGACCATGGTGTGGGTATGGTCCAGGGACTACACAACACCTTGAGAGCGGCTGAGGTTGGTCTAAGGCTGCCTGCTGTAAAGGGTGATGGTGCCCCAGGGACTTGTGAAGGTGTAGGTTGTGTCCCAGCTAGGCTGGCCCATTGCATGTGAAAGCTTAGTTGGTTTGCAGCCAAAGTTTCATACCTAGCATCTCTTGATGTAGTCACCTCCTCTTAGGTTTAACTACTCGTGGTAATTGCCATGAAGAGTTTTGCACCTTTGATCTCCTGGCCACAGGGATAAAGATGCTGTGACAGCTCAGCCATTTCTGTTGTTGGTGTGTGTGTTGGGTGTCTAACCGTGGTGCTGTGATTATACATTGTCTAATGACACTTGTCATGTAACTTGGCTTGCAGACAGGGAAGTCTTTATGTCCTGCTCCCATTCTCTGCTTTTACTTGTATATTAGTATAAAAAAAATAAAGCAGCACTAGATGTGCTCCCACTGCACTGAACTGTGTAGACAAGGCTCAGAGTTGCTGCTGCTGTCCCAGGAGTTTAATCTAAGCATTGGCTGAGGCACAAAATGCAAGCAAGGGAGAAGGATGAGGGTAGCTGGCAGAGACAGCAAAATAAAGGGTGTTAACAGAGAAACCTGAAGCTTTTGCTCACCACAAGGCACTATCCACTTTTTTTTTGGTTGGGTTGGCCTAAGCTGCTGAAGTGGGAAGCAGCAGCTCCTGCCAGGAGAGCTGTGGTGTTGGCTGCACGTGCACCGAGCTGTGTTTGGTCTTGGGTCATGCTCTCATGTGGGTAGGAAGGGCTGTGGGGCTTCATAGATGAAATGAAAGATGTCATGGACCAGCTAAATGCCGTGAAACAGCTGTGATGCCCCTTGAGCCATCCAGGCTGTGCTTCCTGTGAGGCACATACAACGTGAGTGCAAATTTGAAGTGCCCTTTTGAAGAGGGCCAGCTTTTTATTTGCTCGTATTCTGCATCTTCTGCTGGCTTAGTGCTCTGTTTTCCTTCCCTGATGTGCTGGAGGCAGATGCTTGTTTGTAGTGCTTTTTCTCAGCCCAGCGTTTCTGTCTTTGGGAAACTGGTCCTAGTTGAAACACTTAGTGAAGTTTGGGCTGGGATGGGAATGGGACATCCGGTGCATCTCAGAGCAGTGTGAGCAGCAGGTGACAGCACCGGGACTGAGATGTGGGTGTGAATGCCTGTAATCAGGACAGGCGCTCTCAAGTCGGAGGGTTATTTGTTTCTGCCATGGTTTGTCCCTGTGGTGTAACCGCCCACACCGCGAGTTGTTGGATTCACCTGCCCTAGTTCCTCCCGCCCTGCTCAACCTGTGCTGTGTAACAGGTTGTGGCCAACAACGCCTCCCAGCCCATCCTGGGAGCTCAGGCCACCTTGGGCTCTCAAAAACCTTCAGTGCTGAGCAGCTGCTGAGCTTTCTGCACTGCAGGGACCCAGCTTTGCATCCTCTGGCTGCCAGGACCCATCAAGGGGACACTGGGTCCCTTGTGGGAAGTCACAGCAGTGTTGGGTGAGGGCACGGGCGCTGGCATCGCTTGCTTCACTTGTGCTGCGTCCACACCCAGCTAATTGCCTCCCTCAGTTTGGACGCCTTGTTGTAGACATTTGGGACCTTCCTTTCCCTCTGTCTAATTGCACCCTTCTTTCTCTCAGCTTTTTTTACCACCTTTCAGTAATCATGGGTAATTATATTCAATATTGTGGCTGTCTTGAGGCTATTCAATCATAGCTCGTAGGTATTTGGAGGCATCTTTGGTTAATATAAATTTTTAAGGGGTTGGTTTGAGGGAAGAGGCGTGTTAGTATCTCAGTTCTCAAATCTCTGTGAAATATTTTTGCTGTCACTTTTTAATGTCTGGAGGTGATGTCCACTTTGAAGAAACCGCATCAGTTTTCACTTCTTGCTCTGGGTCTAAAGAGTTAAACATTACAGTTCCTCGCTTATTTTTTTAAATCTGTTTTAATCTGAGTCTGCAGTCTAAAGATTTGCTTAGCACAGTTAATGCTCATCTGACTATCTCCATTCTTGATCTGTGTTTTCATCAGGGTTTCAGAGTTGTATCTCTACGGCAGTAAATTCTAGTGTTGTTGCTGTGTCTAATGAGGGTTCACTGCTCTATTCATGACTGAGCTTGTGATTTTTATCACATTCATAAGTCTGTGTCTGTGCAGCAAAAGCTTTGACCTCCTATCTGAAGTGGGGGCTAAATTCTGCCCATGGGTGCTGGAGGCAGGAGTTGGCCTTCACTAGCTGCTGAGATAGCGACTTATTCCTGCTCTACAGTAATTGCCACCTGGTTTGAACATCTGCTACAACCTTTTATTATTCTGATGTTTGTCAGTATGACAGAAGCCACCACCTGAATCCGCTGGACCAAATGCAGTGTTTAGATAAGACAGTGGCCTTTTGGAGAGAGATACACAAGGGGCTGAATCTGTCTCGCTGGTTAAAATGATCGGTCCCTGTGCAAACTCTAATTGAAAAATACCAGTTTTATCCCCTCCTTGGAGCTGCACCCGCTAGTCTGTTTGAACTTATTTACATCTAAGATGTGCAAGACTCAGATTCCATTATCTGAATTACATCCATCTACTTAACCTCATGCTAGTGACCTTGTTCCCGCTTGGGATAAATCGAGGAAAACCTTCCCTCTTCATCTTTACTGTGTGGCCATGAGAGCACTTGCTGCCCTGGCTCCCAGGGCCCCCCTGCTTAAAGTACCCTGGCAATCGCAGACATTGCAAATGAATCTTCTCACAGCCTTTTTCCCCCATCTATTTTTGAAATCTGACCTTGAAATCTGCAATGCTAAAACAGAGACCACCCCCCCTTCTGCCAGCCTTGGGGCTAAAGGATGGTTGTAAAATCAAAATACTGCCTGGGTGAGTGGGAAGAGTCATGGTCCTGCACTCTTGAGTGGCACATATCGCTGTATGGATTTGTGTCAAGTCAAGGGCTGTCCAAACTCCTTGACAGCCCTGGGCAGGTCTGGATTACACTATAGCAATGGCCAATTGGGGAACCAGATGGCAAATAATGTTATATTATGATGGAAAATAATTGCAGGCTTGGAGGGAATCGTCCAAGAGCCCGTCACTTGTATAGCGTTCATCTGTTAGATAAAGGCTGAGCTGGGCTTTGGGATCCCTTCTTCAAGTCCTTGCTCTGCTATGTAGCTACTGCGAGACCTCAGGGCAGTCCCTTCACCTCCCTGCATCTCTTCTTTGATTTTTAGACCCTTTAAATGGTAGGACATCACCTGATTGCTCTTTGGGGTTGGTCTTGGTGCAGAGCCTCCCTCAGTGGCCCCAGTCTCCTGCCACTGTTACTGTATGGTGATATGGGATAATAATTAGGGCTGGTGCACCCTGTTCTGAGGTTTGCTCTGGAGAGCTGGTGGCAGCCCTGTGCCTAGGATTTCCTGTTTGTCCCCTTTGCTCTGGTCAAGACACCTTCAGTATCTTGTTTTGGAGAGGTCAGGTTAGGAGGGACCTTCTTAACTGTTTGCTCCTCAACATAGCTTCTAAGCAAACGCGTTCAAAACCAAGGGCACTGGCACAGCAAAACCCTCACCATTAAAGCAAAGACTGAAATTTTGTCACCTGAAGAAGGCAGTCCCCCTCCAGCCTGTTAGGCCTCCTAAAACCCTAAATGAAGTGGTTTGTGTTAACCACTTGTTTAACCATAACTTTTAACATTTATGACAATGCCACAGTGGCCTAGTAAAATGACCAGGGTTTCTTAACCCTTGTATTCAGGACCAGGTAAATATGGAAAAGCAGCCTCATCATTACTGTTGCTAATTAGTTAATGGTTGTGAGGTGCTTTGAAGATGAAAAGTGAAGGGGTGCTTGGTTATTAAGTCCCAAACACCCCTGTAATGCCAGCAGCAGCTATTGCTATGGGTCAGCAGAACTGCACTGCTGCAGTAGCTCACCCAGTGCTGCAGAGCTTTTCTTGGAGCCAGCAACAAAGAGAAGAGGCCCTTTGATGTGAGGATTGCATCTGGGTAGTTAAACCTCCGAGTTTCTTGTAGCTTAAAAGGTGATGAGCCACATGTAGCCAATTCTGCCTTGGGGCAGGGAGATGCTCTTGATGAGCTCTTAAGGTTCCTTCTGGCCCTGTTTTCCCTGATTTTGTGGTCCAGGGACAGCTTGGTTAAACTGCAGCCCGTCTTTCCTGCTATGCAGAGGTTCCCTGTGATGGCGTTTTCTTATGCCTGGGTTCCTTGCCTGCCCGCAGCAAAGCACAGTGCTGGGGTGACCTGATCTCCTGTAATCCACTCCTACAGTTGGCCTCAGAGGCTGCTTGAGCAGATGCAATTTAAGCTAAGAAAAGGCAGCTCAGATGTGCATGACAAAGACTAACCTGATACAGACCTGGAAGTAACAAACTGCCTTAAAATGACACCTATGTGAAGAGTTTCTGGGCTGCAGCCTTTGCCTTTTCTCTTAAGCACCAATATGAAAGAGATCTGAAGGAAGGATGAACCTGAAGCTATTTTTTGTTTCCTCCCAATTTGTGATGTGCTCCTCCTCTTCTAATAAAATACATCTGGGAATGCTTTGGAGGCTACTTCTGCATAGCTGTTGCCACACCTGTTGGGAAGGGGAAATTCCTCTTGGTCTGCTGTTGCGGAGCAGCCTGGGGGAGTGCTGCTGCTGGAATGTTTTATTGATCAAGCTGGCAAAAAAAACCCCAAACTTCCTTTCCATGAAAATTGAATTATTTGTTCACTTTTAAATTTAGTCTCTGTGGGCCAGACCTGCAGCTGTGGTAAATTAGCTCAACTCCAGATGTGCCTTATATATCTCGAGATGTCATTTCCCTGTATCTGTATGTAATTCTGTAGATCTTCCTGCTACCCTCGGTTCTGGCACTATTTCAGACTTTGGTCTGCTCTGTCCTCTCATTCAGCCAACAGCTCCCAGGGACAGAGGATGTGTTGGGATCTTGATGGCAGGAGACGGGCCTTGTGTCCATTACCTTCACTTGCAGAAAGTCAATGAGAAAAAACATCTCTATACTCAGGGGATGGTTCACAGGCTCAGTTTTGTCCCTTATAAACAATTTGTAGGAGGCAGTAGGTGCAAGGGGTAGCTTTGGCAATACAAGAGTCCATCTCCTTTACTCTTCTACTGTTACTGGACCTAAGACCTGGGTTTTTGCTTGTGAGAAATTAACTCTTTCAGAGTGTACTTAAACTTGCACGTAAGAATAAAAGCATCTGTGTAGAGTTTTGAAGTTTTGGCATTTATCAACTGCACACCTGGAGGACTGGGGTTAAGACAGGAGATGTCCAGCATATGGGGGTCTATGTAGCTTTTCCAAACATTGCACTACCGCTCCAGCATACCTGCAAGAACTGGTGGCTGTAAGATCCAGACTGCATGTGGCAGATGCAGCTCAGTTACTCTATTCTTGTGATTAATAAGTAATACTTATCTGGCATCAAGGGGCGTGCATACCACTATCACAACAACGCACTACCCTCCCCGCCTCGAGG
>NW_010178027.1:0-248 GCF_000695765.1 Mesitornis unicolor | reverse complement strand
AAAAAGCCATAAAAATACCTCTAGTTCAGCCCCGCTTCACGGCGCGTTTTCCCTCTGTTGTTGCGGTGTGCGGGGTCAGGTCCCTGACGATGCAATAACGCAAAAAGCGGCGTCCGGTAAAATGCAATAAAAGAACGATTTGTAAAGTAAACACGGCGGGACCAGAAAAGGGCTTGGGGGCGGAGGAAAGGCGCTGCCACGGTGCGTGTGTGTAGATGCTGGGGGTGTGGGGAGGGGACGCCGGCCCC
>NW_010178026.1:22158-28346 GCF_000695765.1 Mesitornis unicolor | reverse complement strand
AACGTTCTGTGATTCTATGATTCTGTGTTTCACAGTAATATATGTTAGCAAAGAGAAACCCATTCTGGTGATCTTCTGTTGGGTTCATGTTGAGTCTAGTGAAAATAAAATATACTTTTTTTCATTGAAATTGTGTTATAAGTTAAAAAAGAGAAACATGACATATGTTTGAAAATAATTTCAGACATGTGCCCAGTTTTCTTATTAAAAATAATAAAGTATTTCCAAGAAAAGAAGAATTAGCAGGCTTTCAGTAGAGAACACTTATTACGCCTAAGTGCACTAACACATTATTGCTCATCATAAAATTCTGACAAGGATTTTTAGAAATAACTACAAGAAACAGGAATGTTTTATGAATTTGAGCACATTCCCATTCTTTTCTCATGTATTCCTAACACTATGGAAGACTTTCCTTCAACCAGAATTTCTTGAACTCTCTTAGTTTGGTTTTCTGGGTTTTGTGTTTGTTTGCTTGTTTTTTAACAAAATGTGTTCTTGTGGGTTTTTTATAAGTGTTTCCTAATAGATAAACTTTAGATTTTGGTAAGTTTTTGTGTCAGAGTCTGTAGCTTATGCTGGTTTTGTTAAGACCTTATTATAAGGCGCAGTATGCCTGAAGGCTATAGCTGCTATTGCAGCATAAATGTTAAAAAATTATTACCCCCTCAAGTTTATGCCAGCTGTCAACCCATTGTTTAAAGTTAATGTTTATTAACAATGTAATGATTTTCCAAAGGATCTTCCCACATTTTTCATTTCAGAACAAAATCACAGAAAAGAAGGTTTGAGGAGGAACTGAATGAGAGGATGATCCAAGCCATTGATGGAATCAATGCTCAAAAGTATGTTTTTGTCATGTTTTGTCTCCTTCCTTCAGCTTTGACACAAATCTGCAACAAAGTGTTTACTCTTTCTCATTCTGAAATGCACATAGAAGTCTGAAAATAGTAATGGTGTCACTAATAGTGGCATAGATAGGCTGTACAATAACATTTTCTGCTGCGTGGGATAAGACAATGCCCATGAATGATGATATGACAGGTTTTGGCTCTTTTGGATCTTTTTGGATCTTCATGGCAAGGCGATTTTTGCTCTGTAACTGTTTGTATCTGTACACTCATAGCCGTAACTTTACAGAATTATCTCATCTGAGAGCAGAGAAGTGAGACACAGGAAGTAGCTGGCTTGGGAATCAGAATGATGTGAAAATTTATGCCTCACAATTGTTGCAGAAACATCTCCTCAAAATTAGGAATTTTCCCTAAAATCATAGTTTAATATCTCTTTTGTCCAACTAGTTGGTTGATTTCTTAAAGAAGGCTAAGCTTGATGGCATATTGAAATTGTTGGGGGAGGCAACATGGCATGTATTGTTTCTATGTCCTGGGAAGAGCTGAAGGCGGTATTGATATTCTCCATTTGCTGATGAATAAATAAGACATAGGGAAAAATCAATACCAGTCCAAAATAAGAAAGTTCAGGTTTCTTATATTGATCTGATGAAAGAAGGGAATTGCCCTTCAAAGATGTGGACAGTAATTCTCATGAGTTACATGTTTCCCCCCTACTTCTGTTACTCAGTATCTTAATTAGCTGAGTATTATACCTAACTATTAAATACTTACTTTCACATTTGTTTTCTTGCATCCGATAGCCCTGTTGAAAGGCACTTGGCTTTAAGAAAATATTTTTCAGTTATTATTTATGGAAAAAGGTGTTGATAGAGGCCATACAAAGAACATGGTAAAAGAGGGTAGGTCTTGTGATAGGTAGAACCTTTTGATTATACTAGACTTGCCTAAAACATCTGTACAAATTTTGGCAGTTTTTAGGTGACTTCAGGTACCCTTTGCTCTTATGAGTGGATTCAAAATTGGTGGTTTGGTGTCAAAAGTAAAGAATCTGTTTAAATTTATTAAAATAAAGTATTGGTATGATCATACTGCATGCCATTGTATCTCACAGAATCCCTGTCTTATCTACTTAGTGCATGAAATTCAGAGAAATGTGGTGATTAATGAGATTTGTGTGATAAGAAAAGGTTGCTGAAAAAGTTTCAGTGCATTTTGTGAATTACATGGGGAATTGCAGAAAGATAAGGAATGATCTTATATATCAGAGAGGCTGAACGCCACCTTCCAAAACTAGATTATCTACCTAGCCCATATTGATTTGGTGAATGAATCACTTAAATGATATTATTCAATTGGGTACCCGAGAATAAGTTGTCAAAAGTACTGATTCCCCAAACAGCAAGTTAATTCAATAATATTTTAACTGTGTGAATGCTCAGCACTCACACAGAAAAATTAGATAAAGATTTCCCACATTTAGGACACAAAACTAATTACATTTTTGTTTTCTTTAGAATGATGTGGAGGTTTTTGCCTTGATTTTTTGGCTGTAAAATGAAAATAGCACTATCAGCTAATCTAATGGAATTGTTGTAAATCTAAATATTTTGCTTTTGTGAATCAAGAAGCAAACTTTTAAGAAAACCTATGAGAAAGCTAGGATTTCTAAATGTTTTTGAAGTGTACAGTTTGGATTGTATAGCAAATAGATCTACGACTGAATGAAAAGAACTATTTAAAAAATTGGTATTAAAATTAACATTCTTTCAACCTTTTTAATAAGAAAATTGCAAAAAAATAATTCAAAAGCAAGTATTCATTGTACAGAACTGTTGCTTCTTCCAGTGAAACTGGAAGTGAAACCTTGCTGTCAGCAAGGTCTGGCTTTTTTATCTACATTATGGTTCTTTCTTTGTGATGTGTCATTCTGTAAAAAAAGTAACTGTTTGCAAGGAAATGGTCATTACATGCCTGTGTGTTTAACAGCCAGTAACTGGAAGTTAAGGGAATGTAGACTCTGGATCTTCTTAGTCCAAGACAATGCTGGAGTCCAAATGAATCACTGTTTTTACACAGTGTAAAGTAGTGCAGTACATATTGAAATGGTACCTCAAGTTTTTAAAGGCACGTACCAATTTCTCTGGGCTCCCTCCCTCACTGCTCTCCTGATGGTTCACAAAGTAGCTCAGCTATCCACAAAACTGTCAAACTCCACATGCACACACTGTCAGTAACTTGAGGCTTCTGAGTTCTGTTCCTTCTTCTGCAATGTGGATGAAACGGTGGCGTATATGTATAAAGCAGCCCACTGGCCTCATAGCATGATTCAGAGAAGTAGATTTAGTTGTCAATGCTCCTTGCAGAGTTACATGGGTGAAGTTACGACCTGTTTATTCATTATTATCCTGTTAGAGCACTACATTAAAAAATACATAAATACAGATTTTTAAAAGAGTGAGTGAGGAACAAAGAGCTTCTGTCTCTCAGTTGAGTGCCTTAGCCATTAGGGTGTAACATCATACTTCTTTCTCATGTTTCTTTTCCCCGCACCTTGAACAAAGTATTCCTGGCTGTGCATGAGGGAGATGAGTAGCCCTAGCTGTACCACCCTGAACCTTGGTGGTTAGGTGGCTTCTGTAGGACATGTGATGGATGGATAGCAATCTGCTAGCTAAATACATACCTACAGAATGAGCTTTAATGAGTAGGTTAGTATGTTAAAGAGAGACACTCTCCGCTCCTTTTTCTTTAAGTCATGGTGGCTGCTATGTTGTGTGCATAATTCCTTGCTGTACGCTGTGAATCAGTACAAGCCCTATCAAACCACATGCCTCTGTGGACACAGGCAGAATTCAGCTGTCTGTCTGTGTTGTTCCTTGAATTGCAAAAGAATTTGAATAGAAATTTGTTACCTAGCTTCCTAGAAGGCATATTCCCATGTACCTGCAGATGCATTGGTAACTTTTAGGCTTATTGTGGAGTCAGGCTGGAGGCAGATTTTTTTTAGCCCTTATCTCTGTGCCAAAGGTATGTGACTGTGTGCTCCCTCTTCTGCACTTACTTTCCACTTCCATTTGGCAGTGTTATATTGTTTACCTCATTTCAGACCTCTCAGCACCTGCCACCTAAAACCAGTGTAGGGTTTTTTTGAGCTTTAAAGTAGAACTCAAAGCTCCTGAACACGTGAGCTTGTAATGGGGAGTATGAGACAGCATTTGCTCTAAATGACACTAGTGACTTCACATGCCATCAAGTGTGTACAGACCAAATTAGACCTTTGGGAGTATATCTGCAGACAGAATATTTTAGCAATGTGGTAACGGTAATTAAATCAATCCACCTTTCAGATTCTGTAAGAAAAAAAGGGAAATTAGTTAACAATTTGGAGAAGAGGGTTACTTTTTGTTTAATTTTTGATAATTAAATGGAAAAAAGATTTGCACTTAATTTTCACAGTTTACAAAAAGTGTTCCACAAACTGTGTTTTCTCCAGCAGATTACAGCTGAACCCAAACAAAATCATGCTCTACGTACAACAGCCTATCATATCTGTTTCTTCTCAGACTCCTAACTGTGATCAGACATTGATGTGAGCCATTGCAGAGCAAACTGCAAACTATATATTTGAATTAAGCATACCTAGAAATGAATGTGTTTTCAGCTCCTTTTTATAATGAAACTGTTTGCACTGGAACAGGGACAGTCTCCCAGGCAAGGGAGCAAATATTTTAGATTTCACAAATCAGAGCTAATAGCTTACATTCCACTCTGTCCACTCCTGTTCTCCCAGGACCTTAATTTAGGATATAGTCCACTGTGGTTCATTGTTGCTACTTATTTGCATTGCAGTCTGTCAGTTGATACATTCCCTTTTATTTCGAAGGCATTAGCTATACTACTAGCTTAGAGCCTAATTTAAAGTTATTGCTAGAAAGGATGCAAAAAAGTCTCAAGCCGTGCTATTATTGTTAAGACTCAAATATCGCATATAAATAGAAGTAGTCTGCTTAAATATGTTTTTCAAATTTGTCTAGTGTGCTTGAGGTGCAAGCAACCTAACCCTCTTGAAATTTAAATGTTCTGTTTCTTTTCAAGTGTCCATTAAAATAAATGTAGTCTTTCATATTAGAACATTTTGTAGAAGTTATGTCAAGCTTTTGTCAAGTTTCACTTGTTTTAAAATAAATTTGTCATTTCAATGCAAGTACATATTATGTATTGTATTTCTCATCTTTAAGCAGGGAAAAAGTTTTTATAATCACTAAAAAGATCAAAATCTACCTCTAGAGTACAGGGTCATGGTCAAGAGACTAATACAGATGAAAGACAAAATCACTACACCTCTTTCAATAATGTTTTTTACATTTACATTTGGAGTAGAGTTCGCAAAGCATAATTTACCTGCCACTCTTGCATATGGTAACCGTGCAATTCTTAAAAGTACCTTGTGAAGGACTGTTTTTATCTCAGGATCTCTACTGTGCACTGGATATACTACAGGATTTTGGACATGACTGGAAAATCTATGTCAGAATTGCATCATATATATCTCTCCTTTGACTGTCCTTAGGAATGATACACAGAAAAAATGGTTCATCTGAGCTTTTGTTTCACGTGTATGTTCGCAATAGAAGTCAAAAGAGAGAGGGTATTTGTAGTTTCCCCTTTTACTGTCAGTACAATTTACTATATACATTGTAATACACAAGAACTTTCTTTCTTCAAAGTGATTTTCTTATTTTACTGCATTTCAGTAATATACAAAGACGGGATCAGTTTATTGTTGTATCAGTTATGATGTTCCTTTTCTCTTCTAGACAGTGGCTTAAATCTGAAGACATTCAAAGAATATCACTTCTTTTCTATAATAAGACTCTGGAAAAAGAAGTAAGTTATTTTCACTGCAAATTCACAGTTGATTCCTTCTTTGCCTTAATCTAAGTGAGGCTTGTATCACTTGCTTTTGTAACACAGAGCCATGGCCACAGTGCCTCTCCTTTTTGTGCTCAAATCTTACAAAATATTTTAGCTTATTTATGGAAGGAATTTTCTGAATCTGATGTCTGAGACTGCTTTCCTGTTTGTAGAGCTCTACAGTTCACTTGAATTTCTTGACATTTTCATGGTCTCGCTGAAGTGATAAAATATGTTTGAGACATGTATGTACAGATATGTTCAAATTATTTGTTTCTAGTCCTTGGATTAATGATCAGAATGAAAGGTTAATCCCTTTCAGATGACTGTCATGATCACTAGTCTAGAAAGTTAGGCCTTTCCTTTGTTTTATGGGCTTGTAGAGCTTGAGTGTATTTCTACATCCTGACATAGCTT
>NW_010178026.1:0-22146 GCF_000695765.1 Mesitornis unicolor | reverse complement strand
AGAGTTGCCCCTTTCTGCTTTCTCATAAGCATAGGGCAGCTGATAGCTAAACAGTTATGCTGTCCTTCAGGGAAGTAAGAGGTAGGTTTGACCACAACTGGCTGCATAAATGAGTGAACCTGATGAGAATGGAGTAGAGGAAATGTTACCACACTGTGTTCATGCTGTAAAGCATAGGTCCAAATATCCTTTGGGTCCCATGTAGTGCTCAAATATGTATTTAATTATTTTTATAGGTATCTTTCAGTTCAAAGCATCTGAAATAATTTTTAGATTCTTTCACAGCTTAGCAGAATAGTGTTCTTACAGTCAGCTGCCAAAGGTATGTGTTGTATGCTCTTGGCAACACATTTGGGTGAAAAAAGTTTTGAGGCTTGCTGAGGCTGTTTAAAAGATGGCGTAAGAGAGAATAAGCTAGACCTGGTGTGGTGTCATCCATAGTGTTTAAAGGGTACTCTGAGTGGATCAAAGGTGAGCTTAGGAGCAGATTCAGATTTTAATGTGGATGGTACTAACTGATAAATTCTGAAAGAGAACTTGAGATAAAATGATCATATGTGCACTTCAGACAATCAGGAAATCAGGACTTGAGAGAAAATCGGGGACCTAACTTACTGGGTAGTGTAGATGCTCTCTGTAGGTGTGCAATCTCTTTTAGACTGTAGAATGACTATTTCCCACAGAATCCTCCTGGAGAAGCTGGCTGTACATGGCTTAGGCAGGCATATGTTTCACTAGGTAAAACACTGGCCAACAGCATCCTGGCTTGCATAAGGAATAATGTGGCCAGCAGGACAAGAGAAGTGATCCCCTTCCCCTGTACTCGGCACTGGTGAGACCACACCTTGAATACTGTGTTCAGTTTTGGGCCCCTCACTGCAAGAATGACATCAAGATCTTGGAGCATGGCCAGAGAAGGGCCACAAAGCTGGTGAAGGGTTTAGAGCACAAGTCTTATAAGGAGCAGCTGAAGGAGCTGGGGATGATTGGTCTGGCGAAAAAGAGACTGAGTTGAGACCTTATCACCCTCTACAACTACCTGAAAGGAGGTTGTAGTGAAGTAGGGGTTGGTCTCTTCTCCCTGGTAGCTAGTGATAGAACAAGGGGTAATGGCCTCAAGTTGCCCCAGGGGAGGTTTAGGTTGGAAATTAGGAGGAATTTCTTTACTGAAGGGGTTGTCAAGCACTAGAACAGGCTGCCCAGGGAGGTGGTTGAGTCAGCATCCCTGGAGGTGTTTAAAAGTTGGTGCTGTGCTTAGGGACGTGGTCTAGTGGCAGACTTAGTAGGGCTGGATCAATGGTTTTAAAGGTGGATTGATCTTAAAGGTCTTTTCCAACCAAAACCATTCTGTGATTCTATGACTCTAATGCTATGGAATGGCAAAGAACCAATTGTTCTTTTTGGATCCAGCTTTTTAATATCTTTCTTCACTGCCTTTTAATGACTCACCAGTCTAGTCTCGGCTTTAAATAACTCAGTAAGAAGCCTGCTTTTGATTTAAACAGGAGCGTTTCAAGCCCTGTAGGACCTGAAAATACAGCAAGGTAATAAAGCAAAATAATGTTTTAATCTAAGGAGTGAATTGCCTGACTTCACTGGGAAGTGTCCGGAGAAGTGTGAAACACTGAAATGAATGTACAAGTGGGTTGGATTTTTCTGAGATTTTAACAGCAGCTCAAAGTCCAAAATTGTTGGACAGGACCAATAAGAAACAACAAATATTTTGAACAGGTGGAAAAACAAAACTTGCTGCAAACGTACCTGTCAAGCAAAGTCATATTTGTGCCTTGAAATTCAGTTAGGTATGTGATAGGAATTGCTTTTAATTTGTCATACAATTAAAAAGTGGGAAAAAAAGCTGCTGGATTGCTAAACTCAATTTCTACATGTTCGTGTAGAGTTTGGCGCACCAGTTTCAAGGGGAGAACTTGGCACTAAGCACAAAGACACAGCTGTGTGCTTGCAGTTAGAAGGCACAGCTCATGCACTTTCTAATTTACCAAGTTTGCATTTTGAGCACTTTGTGAAAATAATCTTTGGTACATTTTCTTTTAATAATCAAATCGTAAACTCTTACCCTTTGAAAAAACTTTGATAGGGTAAGTAACTTTAATAGACGAAATACTTATATCATTTCACTTTGAGTACTTAATTGGTTTCAATCTAGACATATCTATCTCAAATAGCAGAACAATTCTGATAAATATTTCATTGCTTAATTCTTATGTCTCTAGGCAGGCTAATTAGAGATTCAGAAATAGATTTTTTTTCATGACAGAACAGATCAAATTGACTCTCTCCTAAGAGTATCAAGTGTTTAGCAGTATCAGTGGACTTATGAGGCCTTTTAGCACAGACATAAAATATTTTAATTGAAGTAATAATATAGGCCCAGTAAATATCAGTATGCTTGCTATGCTGTCGGAAATAGAACATTTATATGCATCTGTAGCACAGTTTACACTTTGCTGCTTGGTGTGCTGAGAAGTTTCCTATCTAAATGACTTACATTTTTTTATAACTTTCAGCCCATTCAATATCTATTTATAACTGAAAATCAATTTGGGAAGTCAATGACTAAGAAACTTGGAATTGTCTAAGAGTGCTTGGGCATTCCGAAAAATATTTTTAAATGTTTTCAATGGTTTGTTTTTTTTTTAATTAAATTTTTAATTATGAATTTGGGATAGTCCTGTTCTGCTGAGAAACAAGACAAAACCATTTGCCATGGCTACTTAAGGTGTTCTTAAAGAAGTAAAATTATTCAATGCTATACCTGATAATCTCTAGCCCTATGTAAGTGTGGATGTGGAAGTCACTGAGCAACAGGAATTTTCCTGTTGTTAAAGACTGCCTATACATATCTGCATTTGTAAGCTGAAATTTCATTCGGATGGTATTTTATCTGCTTTGGAAATTGTATTTTTAACATTTGCTTTTCTTCCTTCTAGTATCGAGCAACTACTCTGCCTGCATTTAAGTATTATGTGACTTGTGCCTGTCTCATATTCTTCTGCATTTTTGTTGTGCAGATTCTGGTATTGCCAAAGTAAGTGGTATTTAATGTGTACTCATTCCTACATATATTTGCTTATTAATATGAAAAATAAAACTGTCTAAGTAAAAAAAAAATGAATTATCAGATTATAGAAGTCAATTTATGGAAGTGAAATTGAACAAAGATTGAGGATTTCAGTCCAATTTCAAAATTATGCTTTCTTCTAATTTTAAATGCTATTAGTAGTGTGGTGCCAAATGTTAGTATCAACTCTTCATTCATTTTAGTTTTTCTCTTTGCATTTTAAAATGTGTGATGATGACAGAAATGAAATTAATGTGTGTAAAAAAAGTAATACAAGCTATAAGCTTGTGCAAGTAAACTTACATGTGAAATAAGTGTGACAATTGGACATTGAAGTGAGACAAAATGGATTGCAGAATTGGGGCTGTGATTAAACAAATGTATTTAATATATTATTGTGATAATACCACTATTCAGCATGCAAACAGAGCATTACTATTAATAATATACATATTTAAAACTAATTTCAAAATATTGTAATGAATTGATTGAATTATTAATTTGTCAGAATTTATATATTATGAGCTAATTTATATTCGTGTGTATAAATCAGGTATCTTTGTATCTGTGCGTATCCTAGAAAGGCTGGGAAAACTGGAAGATAGTTCCAATGAGGAATATTTTATTAACCTTCTTAAAATGGAATTTTGCTGTTAATTGTTTACATAGTAGAAAGTTGATACTTATAGTGATTGTTTCCAAAGCCTGGAAAGTGTGGTGAATAGAGTTAAATCCAGTTGGCAGCCAGTCACAAGGCTTAGTGTTGGGGCCACACCTGTTTAATATCTTTATCAATGACGTGGATAAGTGCAACCTCAGTAAATTTGCAGATGATACCGAGTTGGGCAGGAGCATTGGTCTGCTTGAGGGTAGGAAATCGCTACAGATGGACCTGGACAGGCTGGATCAATGGGCTGAGGTCAATTGCATGAGGTTCATCAAGGCCAAGTGCCAAATCCTACACTTGGGTCACAACAACCCCATGCTACACTACACTCTTAAGGTAGAGTGGCTGGAGCTGACTGGCAGAGAGGGACCTGGGGTTGTTGATCGACAGCTGACTGAACATGAGCCAGCAATGTGCCCAGGTGGCCAAGAAGGCCAATGGCATCCTGACTTGCATCAGGAATAGTAAAGCCAGCAGGACTAGGGAAGTGATTGTCCCCTGTGCTTTTCACTGGGGAGGCTGCACCTTGAGTCCTGTGTTCACTTCCGGGCGCCACAGTACAAGAAAGATATTGAGGTGCTGGAGAGAGTCCAAAGGGCAACAAAGCTGGTGAAGGGTCTTGAGAATAAGTCTTATGAGGAGCAGCTGAGGGATTTGGAGTTGTTTAGTCTGAAGAGAGGTCTGAAAGACCTTATCACTCTCTACAACTACCTGAAAGGAGGTTGTACAGAGGTGGGTGTGGGTCTCTTCTTAGAAGTTACAACTGACAGAAAAAGTGGAAATGGCATCAAGTTACACCAGGGGACGTTTATGTTAGACATTAGGAAAAACTTCTACACTGAAAGGATTATCAAAGACTGGAAGAATCTGCCCAGGGAAGTGGTGGAATCACCATCCTGGGATGCATGTAAAAGATGTCTAGATACGGTGCTCAGGAACATGGTTTAAAAGTGGGCATGGTAGAGTTAGATAACAGTTGGACTTGGTGATCTTAAAGGTCCATTCCAACTATAACAATTCTATGATTCTGTGTCTCTTAAACCAATGTATAGCTCATTAAATATATATCGGATACTTGAGATTAGTGAACTCTAGGGAGTTGTATTCAACTAAGGAAAGTTTCCTCCAATTTGTAAAAGCATATGCATATATTACATGATCTCTTTCTAACATCAGAGCAATAGATACATACAAATTATCATTTTAATTACCAAAATGTAAATTAGCTTTTAGTCCTCTTTATAGGGGTGCATATTAAATTGTAAAGCAAGAATGTAAAACCAGGTATTACCAACATGAACGTTATTCAGCTTCAAGAGGTCTGTGATATTTTAAGGTATGCAAAATGGAAGACAGAAAGGCACGGTATTATACAGGCATCTGTGTCTTTGCTGGAAAACTGGGAGCATGGCAAATGAAAGGAATAAAATAAGTTGAAAAATCAACAGTCTATGTAGTCATCACAGATGAAGCTTAAATTGAACATACATGAGTACTGCAAGTGTTATTTCCTTCCAGAAATAAATAAATAAATAAAAATCAAATAAATAATAGTTTAGTATAAAATTCTATCTAGCCTTTTTGTTTTCTCCCAGAAATTCTACAGGATTTTTAAATGGTGATCTAATGAAGACAGAGAGATAAACTAGTTCTGTCATTGGGTTTTATTGATTCACTATCCCATTAATCTGGTTTTGCAGCAGTGTAGTATCATTGATTTTTGTGCCGGCACATCACCTGCTGCTTTGAAGTAGATTTGGAGATATTTGATGGAGAATAACATCCAGAGAGTTGCAATTAATACATATATCTCAAGGATCACAAGACATTTATTTCAAGGCTTAAAGAATTTATTCATGTTTTAATTTTCCCAGAGTCAATAAACTGATGTGGTGTTTTCATAATAAACTTTACATAGTCAATAAACTGATGTGGTGTTTTCATAACAGACTTTATATAGAGTGGTAAATAGAATCAAGTAAACAATATCTTGAGGTGAAATGTATCATAAGATGTAGGTCTTTACTGTGACATTAAAATGGCAGCGAGTCTTGATCATTAACTTTCCTCATAACAGACCTTTAGTGGCTCTGTAACATTCTTGGTTTACCAAGTGACAGAAGTACCTCTAGTAATCTGTGATAACCCTATGCTCTTTATTTAAGGACACAGTCAACTGTCATGGAATTTGTAGTGTTGTTTTTTTAACTGCAAACTGATAAATTGATGAAAGTATATTCCTACTGAACAGCAGTTACTTCTTGTGCTATTCAAGTAAGGGATTTGTTTGGGGCTGTCCTTAAGATTTTTCCACAAGTCTTGGCTCCTTGAGGCTGCTAAGTTCAAGAAATTGTGTCCTTTAGTCCTGAGCCATGCCAAAGTAACAATCATCTTGTTCTACCCATGGAAGGTGGTTAGGAGGCCTTCACATAGTACCTCCAGTCAGGCACAGATAATTTCTTCATAGAAAATGTAGTAGTTAAAAACTTTGTCTGAAAGCAAGCATGTAAAATATTAGACAGTATAAACGAAAGGAAACCACCATTCCTAGCTATTTTTCTACTGTATCTGATTTAAACAAAAAACTCAAATGGAATTACAATACTCAGATGATTTTTCTTCACACTGAAGCTGCCATACAGTTAGTCTACATAGCCACTGAATCCATCGATGGCTTAGTGAAAGCATCAATTGAATCAAGAGAAAAATAGCTACTATTAGATACCAAAAAGTCTGAATTTAGTATTGCTTTGTATGATTGTCATTTGTAATGGCTTCATTATGATTTTACCACCTCAAGAGAATTTGCAATCAAATTGTTCAAAACATTAATGTTAAATACCTGGTAAGCCAGGGAAATTATCTACATCACATTAAGGGACATGTGCCATAAGTCACATATTTTCCTAAAAGTTACAAAAGTGAAGAAAGAATATGTTCTCTTCTCCATTTTTCAGTATCTTTATCTTCATAATAAACTTATTTTTCAGTTAAAATGTTACCAACAAGACATAACTATGTATAAATACAATTTTTTTCCAATCTATACCACCAGAGAAAAATGAATTATTCAGAACAGGTATTTACTAATGAAACCAAAAAAAGTATAAGGATCCCACTTGTAACTATTGGAAGCCTGGGAAGTTCTCATACTGTTTCCTCAATTTTAAACTTTGATCCTCTGTAAGATACTGTCAAGGGTTTTCCTGTCAAGGTTTCTGGTGGGGCACCATCACAGAAAGCAGACCTTTCAGAAATGAGGGCATTCCTTGACGTATAGGAAGAGGCAGGTGAAAAGTCAGCTGGCTTATGTGATTCCAGGTGCTCTTTTGACAAGGTGGTTTGCCCAGATCTCTCAATGCAGTGCATTTGATGACTCGACACAATAAAGGCAAGATTAGTTTACTGTAAAGACCTATACTTTTTTGGTCATGTTCCAGCAAAAAAAAAAAAAAAGCATGTTTTTGCTTGCCTGTGGTCATTGCCTCAAATGAGGCTTGTTTATGGTGGCACTTAATTTGTAGTATTTTACTTCTCATTATAGCATTTTCAGCCCACTTCTTTCCTTCTAGGAGCAGCATGAAACTACTTCAGTTAGCCTAACTGAAACTGAAGCCCTGCTGTTCCCAGAAAACAAGGGGTTGTGGGAAGCAAAGTTCTTACATTTTTTCTCTGTATTCACCACTCAAATCTGAATTCTAAGATATGACTTTTCCTTTTCCTTAGTCCTTTCCTCTTTGTCATCTTAATCAGAATCTTGTTTACCTTGCTATGTAATTATTTTCCTTGTGGCACCTCACTAACATCATTGACCATGTAAAACAGTTACAAAGATTTGTCGTTCTTCCCTGCTGCCCACGTGATTAAGTGCTCTTCACATAAGCTGTCCTTATGCTCTCTAGTTTCTCTTACAAACATCTTCATTTCTTCTTTGAGAAGGATGCACTCCAAACTTGACTCATAAGGTTGTTCCTGTGTAGAATAATTTCTTAACGAATGCAGGCTCCTTTTTTGTATCCTTCATATCAAAGAAAGAATAGCAATAGTTTGAAATGCAGGAATGATTGCTTGAATCTTACTGAAAGACATATATAATTGGGAGTGTTTATGCGTAGATAAAAAATAAGCCTGATAATTATATTTCTTTTCTTTCATTCCCTCTGTTACTTACTAGATTTTAAATTTGTGAGAGTAGAGATTGTAGTTTTGCATATTATTATGTACAGCTTACTGTCTCAGCCTCTGTGAGAAATTTTTGGAGAACACGTATTCGTAAGCATTATTGATTTTCAAATAACTTCTAAAAGAAGCATTATTTCAAGATTAATATATATTGTGAATTGCCAGTTGTTTGTTTTTCATCAGCTGTTCACATCAATGCAACCTCTGATTAATACTTAGCATATAAAAGGTTCTCAGAATGATTGACAGGGAAGCTCGTAAATTACTCTCCAAAATGCTTTTAATGGCAGCAATATGGCATCAAATTGGTTTGTGAAGTTAATGCTTTTTTGTTCTTCCCTGAAAATAGCTTCAGTAACACTGTTGTTAAAACAGATTAAAATGTTTTCCAACATTTTTACATAATCTAAAGAAATTGATCCATAGAGTTCTACTCCTAAATTTTTGTTATTATAGTTTCTAAAATATATGTATTTGAATTCACATAGCATCTCTAAAGAACAGAGATGTATTTTTTTATTAAGAATGTATTTTAATTCTGAATCATATGTTTATGTAACATTGTAAATTGTAAATGTAACATTTATTATAGTTTTGTGGAAAAACCAAGGGATATAAAACTTGTTTCTAAAACGTCATGCCAATATTTCTAGCATATAAGGTTTGATGAAATAAGGTATTTACTGGTGCTCAAAGGAGTTGAGAGATATTTTTTAATCCTTTAAAAATGTCAAATCTGTGGTTAAAACTGAAAGCAGATGCTCAGGTGGACTTCATGACGGCATCTAGTTCCCTTGCTTAAACAACTCAGTTTGTCCAGAGCTTCTGATCTCCTCTTGGCATTCATTAACCATAAATAGGTTCCACTGCATCTTTCCCTTCCATGCTAAGTAGCTCTTGTATGGTGCCTGGTGGAGCAATTATGCTCTACTACTGTATTCATATAGAGAGATTTCCACAGTTGCAAAACGAATGTATGCACAGATCTGTTTACTGAGTATCCAGTGATGCTGTTTTGGCTAGATTGTCCTATTTATAACACATAAGAAAAGGATGAACTAGAGCACTCAGAAAGGATCATTTCAGGAAGAGTACAGATTACTCCCTTTTCTTAATTTAAAGTTTGTTGTTTTTTCTTTTCTTCCTGGTGTTGAGTTTTTCTTCCTATCCAGTCCTCTGATACTTCAGAATCTACTGGCCAGCCAGTCAAATTTGGTACAAAATGGAGTTTTCAGAGGTGCTAAATTCCTATAAATTAATGAAATTGAAGTCTCTCTATTAGGGCCCTTGCTGACTGAGACTGCAGCATCACAGACATCACAGGTTCTAGCTGCAAGACTCTGAAAACTGGACATCATTGTCCCGTGCTATTGCTTTTCCTACCCTGGGGGGGAGGGATTGCTGCTGTTAATGCACTTGGTCATTTAAATTTTTTAAATTAATACATGTTTTTCTTTTCTTGTAGAACATCTATTCTTGGAATTTCATTCGGGGTTGCATTTCTCTTGCTTTCCTTCATTTTGTTTATCTGCTTTGCTGGACAGCTTTTGGTAGGTATTCAAGGAAATGTAATCCAGTACTTAATTGTTTCTTTTAAATAACATGTTCTGACTTTGCCAAGTTACTCTGCCTTTGCAGAGTACCAGTTAAATAAGGAAGGTTTGCACACTCAGGATTCTGAGGACATTGTTTTGACCCTGTTAATTTATCTGAAAAAAAGAAAATGCCCATGCACTGACTGTCTGTACCTACACTGGTATTCTTTCCACCCTGTGAATCTGGATCCTCTGAGAGGTTTGCATTATTGTTTGATTGATTGTCTTTTAAATTTTTTTTTGCTGTTGTGCTTACAGGAGGTGGCTCGTGAGTGTTTTAATTTGGGGGAGTGTGTATTTGTTTAAGTATTATATAAGACCATTTTCTGAGTTTAGAGAATATTTCTTGGTAACAATATATGTATATAAAAACTTTATAGAAAAATTCTAATTTTGCCATTGAGTGGACCAGGTTTTATTGTAATGCTTAGTAGTGAACCCAATAATATGAATTTGAGAATTTCATTTTATTCAAGATTTGGGCAAGCTTTTCAGCATTTCACAATATAATTTACAAGCATTATTGTCCTCCTTTCAGTTATTCTCAAATAGATCTGACATATAACTCCATCTACAACAAGGTATTTCAAGATTTGTAAGAAAGGGAATGCAATTTGAATTTGGCATGTAATCTAGAGTAAAGCTATCTGTATACTTGTCACTTAATCCTCACTTCTCCTTCTCTGTCTTAACATCTTGACACAAGTGCCCATGGAGAAAGCCAAAAGATCTTTTATAAAAAAGCAAAACATGCACGTGGGAAGGACAATTATATCACTATGCAGTAAAACAGTAAGGAAAGGTAGCCTGGCAGTTAAAGCAAGAAACAAAGGAAGCAGGAATTTATAATTCCTCCTTCTTCCCTTGTGAGGCTTGTAATTAACCAGGACATGCTCACCAGGACATGTTTTTAAGAAAATGGAATTAATATACATTTCAGTTGTCTTTCCAATAAGGTAAGGATACTGCCAGTGCTCAGGAATTAATATGAGACATAATGCAGGAGTATCTAAAAATATTTTAAATCCTTGGCTTGAGATCCTTAGGGCTATTGCTCTTACTTAACAGCAGAATTTAGTTCTCATGTAATGTGATTGCTGTTTGTTATTGGCATAAGAGTAAAATGATGGTGTCAGAGTACTACTGTTGAACAGTCAAATTAAAAGAAAAAATCCTTCAAGGTAAAACCAGCCTTTTTACTGTAGAAGAAAGAGGTGCCAATGAAATGGTGTCAAAAAGTGCTGGGACATACACTCTCCTGGGGCTTTTATTTATAGTGTAGCTTAGAAGGAATACAAGCATTTTTCTGCATTTAGAGAGATGGCTAAGCAAATATCCCAAGTCAGAGTTGAGGAGTCATGCCACTTAAATAATATCTAACACCTACTTTTGATGCTGTTTTTCCTATGTATGTCTTGTGTGTACTGTAAATACTTCCGATAAATGGAGACGTATTACTGCATTTCTGCTAACTTGCAAGATGCCATGTTCTCACCTAAATTACTTGAAGAGGAGCTATTTATGCCTATGTCTTTAAGAGTTCAGCTACTCTAATGCAAATGCTATGCTGCTAAGAAGTCTTTCAGCATGTTATGACCATAGTTGATGCAGCACTATCTTTCCTTCACGAGTAAGGATGTAGTTCTGTAAGATGATGGATGAGAGGCAGCTAACAAAAGAGGCAGTAGGTTTCTCTTTCCCCTGTTGTCTCCCTAAGATTTCTTCCTTCGAGGCAAAATCCATGTATTGTTTTGCAGCTTTAACCACAGTGACACCTTATGTTATGTTTCAGTAGCATGTCCATTGCAGTATCTGACCAATAACTGTAAATGTTTTCTTTCTAAGAGAAAAAGCCTGAAATTCTCAAGCAACCAAGTATCAATATCTGGGTTTTAACACTATAGTGTCAAGCTTTATTGTCCTGATCTCAACTGGGTTTGGGTCTGACTGACCCTGAGAGATGAACTGTGGTGTATTAGCCTTGGCAATAGGCCAGACACCTACCCAGCTGCTCACTCACTCTACCTCCTCAGCAGGATAGGAAGGAAAATAGGATGAGAAAGCTTGTGGGCTGAGTTAAAGGCAGGAAGATCATGTACCAATTACTGCCATGGACAAAGCAGACTTAACTTGGGGAAAATGAGTTTAATTTATTGCCAGTTAAAATAGATTTAGGGAGTAAGAAACAAAAACAAACATTAAAGCCACACCATTCCTCCCCTGTCTCCCAACTCAGTTTCACTCCAGACTTCTCTGTGCCCCCAGGCAGCACAAGGAGAGTAGTCAGTACTAAACATTTCTCTCTGCCCTTTCTTTTCCCTCGCTTTTCCCCTGCTCCAGTGTGGGATCTCCACAGGCTCCATCATCATGTTCCTTCAGGAACATCCACCTGCTCCATCATTGGTCTTCATGGACTGCAGTGTGGATATCTGCTCCAGCATGGAGTACCTCCTCTTCCTCCTCCTCCTCCTCCAACCTTGGCTTTCCCTCTGCTGTTTCTCACTCTTTTTGTTCCCTTCTCCTCTCTCTGACCAACATTTTCTTCCCTTCCTTACCCAAGCTTTCCCTGAGAAACCCACCCATGGCTGAGGGGCCCAGCTGTGCCCTGCAGTGAGTCCACTGGGCAGCTGGAACCAGCTGTGTCCAGCACAAGTCAGCTCCGGCTGCTCCTCATGGGGCTGGCCCTGCAGCCCCCATGGCCAGCACCTGGGCACCTGCACCTGGTACATAAACTTGCAGTAGTAGGCAAATATTTACATGAATGTTGTGAGATTTATAGAATGGGAACTGCAGTGCCAGCAAAGACAGCAAAATCTAGGTTCAGGTTACGACACCTGGCTGTCACTGCATTATGCACTTGTCTCAATACTTTGACACTTTGCCCTCAGTGTCCACTGATAGTAAATGGCTGTAATCACTTCAGAGTAAGTCACACAAAACCCAACTTTGAACAACTTTCTCTGTATGATTTTCATTTCATTGGTAAATGAAAAAAAACATCAAGAATGTAATGCTAAAATTACTAGCTCTTATGGAATTTAATTACAATATTGTAAGAAGAGATTTATGCTCCCTCTTTCACTCTGAGTTTATTATTAGTTGATTTTACTGCTCAGCAGCACTGCAGCATGGTCCAACTCAATCTGTTGTGGAGTGATAATATCAGCCATGGAATAAGAATAGGAATGTTTTCATCAAACGGTGCAGCAGAGCAGTAGCACAAATAATGAGGTTACAGACTTCCAGAGCCTGCCTCTACAGCATGTCATCTCCTGACAGTCTTGGGCAAACATGCCGAGGGCAGGGAGGAGAGTTCTCACAGAAAAAATCATTTGCCCATAGGCATTAAACCTTCATCAATCCTAGCTAAAATTGGCATATGTCCTGAAACTTGAAATGAATTTATATCTTTTATATTCTAATTACTTCTTTGTCCTTATGCTTTTTTTTATCTTTTTTTAGATAATCACAATATTCAGAGTTATATCTTAAGATTATGAGTATTTTTTGTCATGGAGATCCTTTTTAGCTTATATTTTTTGTATTTTAAATGTAGGCTATTCTTTTTTATTAATTTTGAATATTTTCTTTCAAATTTCCTTGAGAGATTCCCTTCCCAGATTACAAGCAGATAGAGGACAGTGATTGACAAATATTCTCTGTGTCTCTTCTATTTATCTTCTTGAAGTATAGAGGGGTTCATGGAGTGAGTGTGAAACGCCTCAGACCTGGTAATCATTAGAAGTTGTTTACCTCCTGATGTGAATGCAAGGATCTGATTACTTAAATGATGCATTGGAAAATGTAATGCAATCAATAGAAAAAAAAACACAGTGAGCATGTAAAGGAAAGATCTCTGTGGTAGCTGAGGTAGCCTGCTGAAGAAGTATTAGTCTCAAGCAGATGCGTTTTGTGCACTGATCCAAATTCTGTCTGAAAAATTGCTTTGTGTTGTCTGGGACGTGTGTGCCCTTAATTAATACTCCATATTCTGTGCCAGTTATTTTCCCTTAATATGAAATGGCTTTTTGTTGCATATTTTTATACCTTGAAAACCTATTTAGCTACTTCAGCTAACAAGGAACATTAGTAATAAAAACATTTATTTCCTATCATCTCATCTGAACATGTTTATAGTCTCTCTTAAATACCCAGTTGAACTATGGAATTAGCAAAACACAATACCAACAAAACAAATATCAGAAAATAACTGGCTACACAGCTGAGGAAGATGCTGTGGTTTGAGGTCACTGGAGCATCTAACAAATTGCAACCAGTATGTGATCAGTCCTGTCCCTGCTAGAAGAGAGCATGTTATTTATTAGTTGCATTACACCACACCATTGTATAAAGAGTGATACACAATATTTACCTTTGTTTGCAGGGATTTGTATTGTACTCTAAAGCAATTGGCATTGGTACTTAACAGCCAGAAAGACTGTGTACACTTAAGAAACTTAAAAGTTCTCAAAGACAGGAATGTCAGCACCAGCACTACTTGGAAATTATTTTCTACCTGCAATATTACCTCTGATGTGAGGGTCCCTTAATGCAGATACAAATGAAAGATCAAGGCCTTTCAGTTTCTTTAATAGTAAGACTTTCTTGTAAATTAAGATTAAAGCAGGGATGGAGGAAGGCAGAGAGGCACTTTGGCACCTATAGCAGGGTCCATGAAGGAGGCTTATCAAACCTAAAAATCATTGTGATGAGTCTTTATCACAGGCACTGCAACAACAAATCCATAATCATGAAGTTAGGTACTATATTCTGACTTCAGGAAATGTTAGAAATGTACTCATTTCAGTAGCAAAAATCATTCTCCTTACTCCTTCTTGAGTTATATGTTTATGACTTGTTTTGTGATTGTGACCAACTGAAGAAGGTGCCTAACCTGGTGAATACCATAAGTTTCTTATGTCTGTTGTGCCAATAAGTTCTCTTTTTTTTTTTCATGAGTCAGACTATCTTGATATTCTTTTTAAAATCCAGCAGTTCTGCCTTTTAGTGTCTTTGCCCAAGATGAGATTGTAACTAACCTCCAAATAAAGAGATATCAAAATGTTCTTCCTAGTACCAGCAGTCCAGTATGCAGACAGTTTTCACTACAGATAATTAATAAGAAGGATGAAAGCAGAGAACATTTAGATTGTTTTGAAGCTTCTTGTAGGTGTATTACCCAAGGACTGATATCCATGATGTATAAGGACTGCAGTATGGTCACAGATCAGGCCTCCTGTTGTGTGAGGCAGTTTTTGGATGGTAGTGTGTTACTTGGAGATCAAGACTTGTTCAACACAGAATGCAGCATTCAGAACTCCTTCCTGAGTTCAGTGCCCTGAGCATTGTCTTTAAAAAGTCATTCAGGTTTTCTCTTTCTAAAAACCAGCTGGATCTTTAAATATAACATTTGAAATAGAAAACTTTGACGGGAGGGACTGAGAACGTCTTACCTTAAAATACCTTAAAATAGCATATAACACAGTGGCTGTATGTTTTCTTGAATGAAGAAAGCAGCACAGGAAGTACCAGGACTGAACTCTGAGTGCCTAAAGACATATTTATATGGCTCGCTGCTGTGTTCTTTCCTTTGAATGAGCCAGTTGAAGTGAACCATATGGCCATTATAACATGACCCATTGTGAAGCATAATAAACACTGCAAAGTATGGTGAAATTAAAAATGAGATACCAACTTTATTTTTTCATGTTGCTTTTCTTTCAGGATTCTAGCTTTGGTCAAACCAGTTGTATCCAGTATAAGTTAAGTAGACTCTTTGCCTGGATGCGTTTTGTATGAATCAAAATGCCTGGCTTAGATTTAAAGGTGCCACCATGGAGTTCAACAGCTTGTTGTTATGATGCTCATTTTAGTACTTTGGTCCTTTTTATCAACAATAGGACCATCAGAAAGAATATAAAGTACAAGCTTGTGTCTCTATACAAAAATCATCCTTCTCCAAGCTTAGTTTAGTGCAATTACTGTCAAGCAGTCAGTCAGTTAGTTGAATTTGAACTTCAGTGTCTTTTTCAAGTCTGAGTGAAAACAAGCATCCGAAAAACAGTCTGCATTTTGGGGCTTTTTGTTCCTCTTGATTTTATTCTTTGTACCATCAGTATTAGTAAAATATTAAGCTGCA
This sequence comes from Mesitornis unicolor, assembly GCF_000695765.1. Lineage (NCBI taxonomy): Eukaryota > Metazoa > Chordata > Aves > Mesitornithiformes > Mesitornithidae > Mesitornis > Mesitornis unicolor. Next base: position 6,481 of record NW_010178026.1, on the reverse strand, counting down.
TTTGAATGCAAAATGAAAAGAACAATAGTAGAACTATAGAAAATGTGATTCACTGGCTTTCTGTAAATAAGAGGTCTTCAGTCAAGATGTTCCAACCTCTGCTAGAATGTGAAGGAGACATGTGACAGCTCTTGCGGCAGTGTCTTTCATCTACAACACAGCTGTCACAATTAATTCTCGTACCAGTTCCTTGAACTCACGTAGAAAGACAGCATTCATTTTGTTAAATGCTGAAGTAGGGTTCTGTGTGTGGAAAGACAACACAGGATACATTTTAATAACCTGAATATTCTAAATATGTTATTACTCACTATCATGCTGAGCTGTCATATCAGTTTTAATATGTTCAGATGAAAAGGTAATATATTAGTCACCTTTCATACTACAAATACCTATTATTTCTAGTTGGTAAATTATAAACACTGAACCATATTTTGCCAGCTCCACTTAGAATAAACACAGAAGCTAATGTTACTGAGATCTGATGTCTTATCTTTCTTGCATGAGTTCTAGAAATGATTACTTTCTTCCTTTCATCTCATTCTCCATTTTCTTAAGAAAATTGCAAATGGGACATAACATTTACAAGAACTGTTGGACATAGCCTAATGTATCAGAAAAATAAATCTGCATAGTTCTGCCAGTAATATTGAGAGTCTGAATTTAATGATCACCTCACCACTCTAGTTCTGCTTCCAGGAGTTCCCTAAATTGCCCTTAGTCTGCAGAGCGTCTTGGAAAGGGATTTTTTTTCTCTGAGGCTTCTTGATATGTTTCCCATCAGAAACTGTGGCTGAAACATTCTCCTTTGATCGTTTTAGGAGCAACAGATTTAGTGGCTTCTGTTCAAAACTGATTAGGTTTTGTTCCGCCATCTACTACTGTCCTTTTGATCATCACCATGTCTTTGTGTTGAATTTGATTATCCTTTAGTCAGATAACCTAAAACCAGTAAAATTGATAACAAAATGTGTCCAGTTTAGGCCAGATAATTTTTATTTTCCTCTTTAGCTTTTTTCCTTGGAATTTCTTATCCTAAAGACTTTCTTTGAACGGTATAGGTCCCTGTAACGTAATTTGGAAAGGAGAACGTGATGTTCTACTTTATCTACAGCATTTCTTATCCACATCATATTCCTCATACTTTCTCAGTGTGCCTACCTAGTCCCTAATCCAACTTAAACTATTCCAGCTACTTTGAAACTTCCAAGAATATCACAGAACTATGTAGGTGAAGTTGTAGTAAAGCTCCAGGTGTGCTTTCACAAAAGCAAAGAGCAATTTAAAGCATGATTTCATGAGTGTTTTAATTTGCCATAAAACCATGCTCGCTGACTCATTAGGTTTTAGGCAGACTAGACAGATAACTGAATGATTCATTTTCACACAGACCCATTCCCTGTGTCCAATTGAACTCTCCCCTTCTACAGCAACAGCAGCAATCTAGGCTTTGTGCTTTTTACTATTAAAGTGGTAAAGATGACAAAACTTTTCTAAATTCTACATGTGGATTCACATTATCTTGAAATTTGGTAGGTACTTAGGGGAGCAGAACAAGGTCTGGAAGCTCAAAAAGGCATTTAAGCAGGAGTTTCTTGCTCAGAAATGTATGTTCCTTGAGTTTATGTGAGTGTTTTTTAATATGGGGGAGGAGTAATGTGTAAATAAAGCTGCCTATTTTTTCCCTTTTCTTTGTCTGTCCTTGAGATTCCAATTAGAGTTTTGACCTTCCTGACTTCATTCACTCAGAATATGTCCAATCCAGTAAGTAAAACTACCTGTCATAAAAGGAAACAATATGTAAAATAAGTTCTAGATATATAGTGGACTTGTCCAAATAGTGTGTAATTAGAAGGGAAATAGTTATGTGCAGAATGACAAAGACCTTCATGCAAACTACATCACATGTGTTGGTTAAGAGTGTAATTAAGTGTAATGTGCCGTTGTTATTGAACGTGTACTTACAGATAAGCACTGTACATTGAGTCCTATATTTGGTAATTTTTTAGTTCTTGAGTTCTCATTTCAGAGACTACTGTGCTTATATATCTGCTGATTGCTATGGCTCAGGTGAAAACAATATGTAAAGTAATGTCAGATAATATTAAGTAAATGACGTAAGCAAGTTGATAAAAAGTGAATATTTTTGTGGGATTGTCATGTTCCTTAACTTTTCATTGCCTTTTTTACAGAGGTTTCAGTATAGCTGAATGTGACATTTAAAAAGGGCACAAGATGCTTCTAGGCAACCTTATCTCCTCATTGCTAAAGTTTTGGGGAAATTGCTATTTATTGAATGTGCCACAAATTGTTGTTTATTCTGTGTGAGCATCTTGTGCCTGTAGGCACTATGCATATCTGAATGGAGGCTATTGTAGTGTGTTCTTGAAAGCAGGTTAAATGAGTCAGAGTTTTTTATTGTTAATTTTTGCCACTATATAAGAAAAATTTTCTATTCAATAAGTACTCTTTGTGTCAAATTGTAAGTCCAATTGTTGTATGAAATGCTTGTTTTCTAGAGTTTTACAGAAAGTTGTTTTGCTTTGCTGAATTATTTTTCACTTAAAATTAATTATCAAACAAGTCTCCAAACAAATGAAAGAAAAACCCAGAAACCCTGCTATTTTATAGACTGCCAGGGATATATCTGTGTATACAGCCTTTCTCCTGCATGAGAAGATCTCTGTCTAAGACTATGCAGAGTCATTATTTTCATTTTGAAGTTTCCAGAGGCTACTAAATAGTGAGACAAGTCAGTTTGTTTGCCATTTTTTTACTGTTATTGGAGGTAATGACACTGCTGTCAACTCTGTATTTGCTATTATTAGTTGTATATATTGAATATTTAATAAGGTACTTACAAAATATAATTATTTAACAGAATTTAAATTATGGCAGATATTTTAACCAACTTTGCATATACTTTCATGTATTACCATGATCTATAACTCTTATGTGAATATAACAGTTGAATACTTCAGTACAATGTTTCAGGATTAGTGCTGCTCTCAATCTTCAGCCTTCTTAGTTCTACTTTTGTTTATAGTAATTAAATATACTAAAGCTATTTTTGTTTTCTCTTTTTTAAATTCTCACACTTAGCAATGTAGCAAGAAAGCATCAGCTTCGTTGTTGTGGATCCTGAAATCATCTGGAATAATTGCAAACCGTCCTTGGCCACGGATCACTCTTACATTGACAACCACTGCTATAATATTAACTATGGCTGTATTCAACATGGTAAGGGAAAAAGGGGTAATTTTCCTTGGTTTTCTTTTGTTCTTTTAATATATTTATTTTGTTCAGTATTTGTTTAGATGTAGGATTTATGGCCCATGGCTATGCCAGGAACCTACGTGATAATGATTGCCAGAGACAGAAATGTAAAGCAGAGCAACAGAAAAGAGACTGTATAATGGGGACCTCTGCAAACAGGATGTTCAGCAACAGCTTGGATCTTGGTTAAGTTTATTAAAGAAAAGTGTAGGGGTTTTGGGAATAGAAGATTGTTAAATCCAAGGTTTGAATTGTTCAAATCCCTGGCTCATCTATTGTTTAGAAAAACAGAGTATTGCTCGAAGAATGAAGATCCTCCTCACAAGATGCGTAGAAGACTTTGTTTGAAGTAAACTAAGCTTTATTGAGATTTGTGATACTTCTCTGCTGGTCACAAAATAATCATAATGTATGCGTTTTGAATTTCACATGCTTGTCTTTGGTTTTTGAAAAAGGAAAAAATTTCAAAGTTACATCGAAACTTCAAAAGTACTAAACTACCAGTTTGCTAGGGCTTACTTGTACTTAAAGGACATTTTAACCTGTGCTTTTCTTTTCTCTCCTAATAGTGAAAGTCCATATAATTCTATTATTCTTTTGTAACTATAGCAAATACATTGTAGAGCTTCCATTATTCTGCATAAAACCTGAATCTTAATGTCCTCATTTATTCTGAAGGATGTGCTGTCTAATGGGATGAGCAGTGTATGGGAGTAAAAAACATCCTGTTTTTGTGTTTAGGGCTGCACTTGATTCGTTTATTCATACACCTGTGAGAGTGTTCCAGCTCAGTACTGTATCTGCAAAATGGGAACTGTAATATTTATTTGGGTAATGTTTTCATTACAACATTAATGCATAGATATTAGTCACGTTTTAAGTGAGTAACATTTGCACTTCAGTGCTTTTGCAATTGCAACTCTAGAGCTTCCTTGAGTTGCTGGTGCTTTTGTTACTTAAGGTTCATAAAGAACTTAAAGTTTGATACCTATACTGTTTTATTTTGTTTTGCCAACACTTCAGGGGACCCTTAGTCAATTATTTGTTGCAGTAAGTACTAAACTTGTCAGAATAATATAATAAAATCATGTGGGCTTTTAAATGTGAATACTTGAAAGTTCTGGTAGAACCTTCTCTCCATTTTTTCTATTAAATAATCCTAGTCTTAATTTTGCTGTTTGTCTTTTCAGGAAAGTAGATATTTTCCTTTCTTTCTCCTACTTTTTTCTAAGGAGAGGAGATAAAGCCAAAAACAATTCCATGCTCAAGAATTTAAAACTTCAGCTAATTGTATTTGGTGTTTAAGGCTGGTAGAGGAAATACTCAAAGAAGCAGTGGCTGGAAATTGAGAAAATAAGCTCACTTTTTAGCAATGAAGGCAGTTAGCAGTGGGAACAAATTATTCTGAAAAATCTGTTGCTTCTCCATCATTTCTTGTCCTCAGCTGAGGAACGATAACCTTTAGCCAAGAAAAAGTTACTTGGCATACCCAAATTTGACAAAACCCAGAGATGGAGCAGCTTGTAAAATGTAGGTTGGATTAGACTTTCTTATTTTGAACTCTATAAATATCTAAGAAGAAATGAAATAACCTACTTGGGTTTAAAGTATACTTTGAGTTAGAGTTCATGCAACTGTATCGTTATTTATTAAGTTAAAAAGTATAAAAGAAGATATGGTCAGCAACTTTTTTTATCTTAGACTGAAGTTCTATGGTTGTGTAGAAATTTGGTCTTCAACTAGTAAAAGACATTTTAGGAAAAATTGAGTTGTTCAGTGCATCATTTTTAGAAAAAGGTTTTAATTTTACTGGTTCAAGTCCATTTTTATGTGGACGGAATGTTACAGTAAAACTTAATAGGCTGCATTTTAAGGTCTTTGTGCCTTATCAGTAATGACTGCAGTATTACAAATAATCATGTTTCTTGGTATTCATGAGACGGTAATTTTAAGTACAATTCCCACCTTGAAACTAAACCTTAATAGTTTGACTAGCACTAATGACTTTAAATGTGATTGTGAAATTTGCATTTCCTTAATATTAATAGCAAATTGTGGGAGAGACTCTGAAGTATCATTATTATATCTCCAAGCAACATGTACTTAATAGCAGAGTCCATTAACTGCGTTTATTTTCATGAACTCTTTCAGTAGAAAAAGGCAAAATGTAGCCATTAAGATTTAATGGAGATAAAAAGCATCTAACCCTCCCACACCTAATAAATCATAATTAAGACCAAAATGTCAAATAAAGCTCAGTCTTTATGGTCAAGGGACATTAGAAAAGAGTGAGGGTGCAATTTTATTTCAAATTAGCTGTTTCAACAGACACCTAAATCTGGTCTTCACATTTGAGAGGTATATAGTCATGATCAGTGGAGGGAAGTTAAAAAACAGCTAATGTGACATGTCCGTTTCCAGTGTAATGTTGTATAATAAGGAAGAGAAAACAGTGATGGGATCAAATTAAATGTGAGCTGTAAATTCAGTTGAGCTGCGTTTTTTGGTAGCATGCCAGACCTTTGTTTTTTTGATGCTTATGTGTTTCCATTGATTAAGCGCAGCTCAGGAACTGCTGTTCCTGGAGCACCTGCTTCCTAAAGAGCTTGGGTCTGGGCTGCGGGGTTTCTTGCTGGTGTGTGAAAGCACACTGGTTAGTGTTCTGAGGGTAGCCTATGCCTTCTTTTGGCACAGAAAATTGTAGTAATATTTGTCTTTACAGATGGCTACTGTATGACATCATGCTACCACAGGTTGCTGACCACAGTTGAACATATCAGTGACTCTTGAATAAAATAATTTTGCCTTTTACTTTATGATTCAGTAGTTCAATGGAATGATATTTCCCAGCTCTCTCCCTCCTGCCCACCTGTCACAGGGGTCAACCCATTCACAGAGTAATTATGAAAACTTTACACAATTTATTGATTATTCCATAATGGCTTAATTCAGTGTGCATTTGATTAGTGCACTTAATATTAAATTCTGCAACCTCTCCTTCTTCTCAGTGGGATACTATTTTATGCACATTGACATGGAAATCAGCAAGCTCACTTGCTTGATAAAGTGAGATACAAGCCATTTGACTTGGCCTTGTTTACAGGCTATTGGACCGTGTTCCTTGTGAAGCCTTAGTTCTGGTGCCTTGCGGATTGTGCAGAAGGGTTGAAAGTATCTCGTGGTCAATGGGGTAGAGTCTAGTTGG
>NW_010178025.1:0-17523 GCF_000695765.1 Mesitornis unicolor | reverse complement strand
GCCATGCTGGGATAAAAGAACTCACTTTTAAAGCGGGCCGTGACATATGGTCCAAGGCCTGTTTTGGTGCAACTCTGCTGTGCACCCTTGGCTTTGACCTCTGAGGAGATTAATAATTTGTGAGGGAAAGCTGTAGAGGTGCCTGAGGCACAGGCCTGGGGCTGCCATGGCTGCCTCAGCTGCCCCCTGGTTGCCCTGGTCTTGGCTGAGGCAGTGGGAGCTGCTGCCCACCACAGCACCGTAGGAAGCCCAAGGGCTCAAGAGGTAAAAAAAGTGATGTGAAAAAGCAAACAAGCTTAAAGAATAAATCAGGGAATTTTAAATGGCGATTCAACAAAGCTATTTCAGGAAGAAGTAGGCATGAGCCCCTCCACACCTGGCTGATGACCTGGCCAGCAAAAACACATCATGGCTCTTTCACAGAGTGGCAATGCTTAGCCTAACAGTTCACTAACTCCAGCTCTCCATTATTTGTGTTATCTACAATATTTGCTTTATTCTTATAAACTGCACAGAATTTCTCCATATCTGGAAAAAGTGCCCAGAAAAAGCAGTCCAAGGAGGGACAGTGACAGCACAAGTACGAAAGCAGTCACATAAACAAAAACAAATCTAAATGCACGGAAGACCTCCTTTTTAAGTATTTTGATGGTGCAAGGAAAACTTAAAATATTTGTGTAAATGTTGTGGTTTAACCCTGCTTCATCCAAACACCATGAAAGTACACTTGCTCACTCACTCCCTTCCCAGTGGGATGGGGGAGAGAACTGGGAGATTAAAAATAAAATAACTCATCAGCTGAGATAAAGACTATTTAATAACTAAAACAACTCAGACATACATAATAATATTAATAATGCAAATTAACTGTAACAAGAATAGGAACAACAATAATATAGCAATGAAAGTTATACTCAGCTCACAAACAGCAGCCCCTGGCCATACACCAACAACAATGCAATGGGAGGGGTAAGCCTCAGGAACCGATATGGGCCACCATCACAAAGGAAAGCCATCAAAGGGGCCAAAGAAGAAGCATATTTTTTTTGTAGGGAATGCGAAGGGTTTGTCCCCTGCAGACTCCCTGATTTATAGTGACTATAGCACTTATGGGATAGAATACATCTTTATTAGTCAACTTAGATCAGGTCTGAATCATCTGTCCTGGGTCACCTATTCCAGAGAGTGCCAGGCTCTCGCTCCCCCCGTCCCTTTTCTCTTGTGCAGAGTGAAGAAAAAAGAACTGAAAGAAACTGTAACCACAGGTGCAGGCAGAGCCTTGGAAAACCTAAATATCTGCCAGCAAAATGAAAACAATAACTTTATCAGCTTCCTAACGAGAACAATTTCATCCTGGCCAAAGTTCATTAAAGCTCAAACACTGATTTCTCAAAAATCCAGCTCTGGCTAAAACATTAAAAACAATTCTACAGTTCAGTCCTAGCAAAACCAGGTTGGTTAAAATACCAGAATTTAGGACAGAATTTTACAGTTACTCAAATGGTTGCTCTTCTTCTGCCCTCTTTTTCCTAGCATGAGTTATTAACTTGGTTCTCAAGAAATGACATCCCAAAGAAACCTTTACAAAAAAAGCATCATAGTATTCGAGCTGATGCAAACAGAGAAGAACACAGTGCAATGTAGAGGTCCAGAAAAATGCAAAGGTAATCAATTCAGCTGCATGATTTTTCCAGGTCAAATTAAATAAACAGTCAGTTCATAGCACCGAAAACAGTAGCAAGATTCAATAGTGTATAACTGTTTTGTGTCTGTTTGTACATTCTCTGCACACCTGTTTGTACAGAAGTCATTAGACATTTTGGTGCATAAAGAAATTGGGATTAGGTCTTCTACAAACTCCATAGGAGGAGAAGTAATTAAAATGCATGACTTCACAGTCTGGCGATCCAGACAGATGATTCACATTTCAAGCAGAACCTTTTTGTTCAACCTCTGAATGAATTAACCTTTGCAGTTCCTGTGTATATCTGCAACAGCAATGGTATATTTGGGGAATCAAAAACTGTCACTGGATCCAAAAGCCATTGCTGGTCCATCTCTGTATGTATTTAATTCCCTATTCAAATTAAGTTCACGTACACATATCACCAGAAATTCCTTACCTGTATATGAATACTTGTCCATAAGCACTGTAGGTACACAATTTATTACACGAAGGCATGAAAACACCCTCTAAGTAACAAGTCCCTTTCTCTCAGAGCAAAAAACTAAGAACTTAAAACTTTCTGACCCTCTCTTCATCTTGATCTGTATTGAGCTCCATCTACATTACTCCTATGATATTATCTGGGCCAGATTAATTGCCAGATAACCAAGAATACCTTTTTCACTGGCAGAGCAATTTTTGCATCATCTCTTCTAATCTGTGGCAAAACACTGTGGAGCTATGTTATTCAAACATCAGCTGAGTTGAGAAGACCCTGAATGCCTCACTTGCAATTCTTCATCATTGCTCTCTTACAGACATGGTAGTAAGCCTGAATAAAACCACACGCTTCATCCTGAAAAAGAGGAAGACCAGTATTGTCATGAAAATTATAGCATTGTCATGGTAACTGACCCCTTTTGCCTGTGGTGCAGGACTTCTTATGTTACCTATCATTTGATATTCACCACCCAAATGCTTATAATTGCAGTATTGGTCTAGTAGCATTTATGCAGTGGCAAAATGAAGTCTTAAGAACTAAAAACGCTCTGAACTGGCTTTTCCCTTCACATTATACAAAGGAAACCCTTTCGAACATTATCAGTAAAGACAAGACATTTCACAGCAGCTGAAGTTTTGACTCTGCATTTTTCTTTTTTTGTATGAATCAAAGTCTCTTCCATCATTTAAATAATTAGTGACCCTCTTATTTTATTTATGTACTATTCATGCAGCAATTTGTCTGCATTTGTAACATGTCAAGATTACCTACATTTTCTCCATATTCTTCAGCACAAAACTTACCTTCAGAATTCACTGCCTTTGTGAATTAGTAGCAAGTCTCTGTTTCCAAGAAACTGCTCCCTGATCTGCAAACTTGCGTTTTACTTCTTTTATTAACATACTGCATTCTGACTGGTGCTATATAGCAGACATCCTAATTCACAACATAATATCAATGACAGATCACAACAGAAGCAGAAGAGAGCAAAGGAAACCTAAGCTTCTGCCTCATATGAGGCAGAACATAAAAATAAAGCAGCCTCTCAGAGATATTTCTGTGAGAACGTTTATGGGCTTTTTATAGTTTTTGAAATCAGCCCCTTTATGATAGAGAAGAAATATCTTAAGTGCAGGTCATTTGTCAGCAGATAATACAGGTGTATATCCATATATCACAGACACTTCATGATATGTCAGTACACGTATGTAAAAGAGACACAAGATAAAGCTTTTCCAAATGCAAACATTGGCTGTAATAACAGTGACATTGGTTTAGACAATTTCCTTTGCTATCACTGTTAAAAAATCACAAAGGACTACAAAAACACACAAACAAACAAAACCCAACAAACACCAGCAATACTAACCTAAAACAAGGAGGTAGCTGAGCATAACATATTATTTGTGGAGTAGGATTAAATACTTCATTTAATTTTAAGGAAGTTTTAAATTATAGCCTTAATTAGAAAGCATTTTAAATAGGAATGGGAATGTCTGTTTAAAATATAGCTGAAGCCTAAACACTGAACTAAGTGTAAACCTTTCTTTAACAAACAGCTCTTGGAATCATTCATAGAGAATATTACACTTTTTTATATTTGGTTATGGAATAGATTAATAGATTACAATAGGCTATTACTTAACATGGATGTTAATAGATGTTAAACAGATTATAAGACGTTAAATACATAGAACTTGGTTGATAATCATTTTGAGGTATTGGCTGAGGACTGTCCCGCAACAGTGGGAAGGTACCTGAAAATTTCTCAGTGTTGCATCAGCTGTAGAATCTGCTTATTCTCCTCTGCTTGACCTGAAAATGGCTTAATTGCTAATGGAGATGGGGCTTAATCCATTATCAGCACTGCTGAAAGAATTGCGATAGATGTGATTTTCCACTAAATCTCCAATGAATTTTCTATGTTAGGGTTGAAAGTGGCCTATTCCAGTTTCCACTGGAGCAAAATCGATTTCAGTACTAGCTGACTTGGCTTCAATAGGAATTTCTGACAAACATCATCATCACTCAGGCTTATTTTTAGTATATCGCCTCAGTATTTTTCACTGATTCTCTGTATTTCCTAATATCCTGGTACCGTGTTCTCCTCAATCTGTCAGATATGCCTTCATCACTTCTGTTTTTTCCCTACTTTGTTAAGATCAGATGCAGTTTAAAGATCCTTACTGTACCAGACTTGCTGGGAATAATGAGAGTATTAATAGGATGCAAGAAAAAGGACTCAGCTGCAAAAAAAGAAGACAATTCTAGTAAAGAAAGACAGAATCACAAAGACACAAGGAGAAAAGAACTAGAGAGCAAAAGAAATCCAAAAAGATGAAGAATGATAGCTTTCAGGGTGAGATTTGGAACCTGAACCTGCAGAGAGTATTAAGCTTAATTTTCTGGATTGCAGAAGAATGAAACCTGACAGGTTTTTCAGCACTGCCAAAAGAGTAGCACTCTGTTCTGGGAATGGGAAAAGACAGTGGGGGAGACACTACAAGGTCAGCAAGGACTGGAGTCCTCTGGGAAGTAAGGAATTCCAAAGCCAAGTCTGAGCAAATTTGGAGGGAAGGAAGAGTTATTCCCCAGAGATACTCCCAGGAATAACTCATAAATTGCATCATTCCCAAAAGACACCCACAACCACAGGAAGCAGAACTTTCTAGTGGCAACTTTTAATGGCCAAAGAAGTGGCTGCAAAGCAAAAAATTAGTTTATTCAAATAACTTCACCTAAGAATTATGGAGATTAGAATAGAACAGAAGAAACAGAAATACCTGGTATGCTTGAGGAAAGAAATGGCAAGAAATGAGAAGTGAGTAAAAATGCGAGGGAAAAAAATCAAAATTTGAGGAGCTTATCTGATCTCACAACCTTTTGACAGACCATCTCAGTTTTAGAGGTCTGTCTGCTGCTTATTCCTTGACACTGAGCAGTGCTTCTTACTGCAAATGTCAACTGAATATTAATCTGATTATTGCTGAAAGAGTGAATATACTTTTTCCTCCACATATCTTAATTATAGCTATATTAAAGGGTGCCTGCAGGCATACTGCATATTTAAGTAGTCACCATTTACAGATGAACTTTCCAGTTTTCTGTGGAACCTTTATTTTCCATTTAGGACCGAGGTCTGAAATGCTACCATTAGCTTTACTATTTAATCTATATGATAAATTTGTGGTTGGCTTTGGTCCAGCCTAAAGCAAAATTACTTTGGGAAACTACTCCAACAACCTACTTAATGTGTCTTGCCCTTGCTATTAGTACTTGTAGACATATCAGTGGGGATCAACAGCTTAAATCTAAAAATGAAGCCAATGCAATTTTTTGCCTAAAGTCCTTATTTATGCAAGCCTACTTCTTGGTAGAATTTATTTTTCTAAGAATATGAGATAAAAAATAACTAGAAAGCCTAATAAATTTCTTCTGTAATTTTTCAGGCTTAATAGCCTGTATTTCACTTTTAAAATGTTATTTTAAAGGAAACTTGTCATAAATAGCAGTGTTCTATAAAGCTGCATTCCTGACAATTTCAAATGAAAAGAAACATATTATTAGTGTTTTACTAGTATAGTTCCAACTGATTTTTCCATATTTTTTTTGCTTTTATATAATAGAAACTCTTCAGGCATCATAGAATTAGATGTGGCCTTGGGATTCAACCTAGTCTAATAGCCCCTCACTTTTTGTAGCCAGATCTTACTGCTGCTGCTTTCTTTTCTTACCCTAAGCCTATCTCAACTGTTTCACCACACTTCCAGTCTCCATCTGTCCCACAAAATCACGCAGCTTTTCAGCTTGAGGTCTACTTGATACATTTGTGCCATTTTGGGGACCAAACTGCTATTTCATAACTCTTCCTCTCAGATATATACCCAACACATTCCTGAGGAACATCTATCCCGCTTGTACTTTAAAACCTTAAATGGCAGAAGATTCCACAACCTTCCCAGCCAATTTATTTTAGTATTTAACTACCTTTATAATGTCTTAGTTTATAACCTATGTTTTATTTTCTTCAAATTGACTATTATATGTCCAAAATCCTGCATATGGAAACCATTTATTTTCACTTTAATTTATTCTGCAGCTACATTTGGAAATTTGTTACTATGACTTCCTGACATGTTGTCTGAAATGAACAATGTCATTTCTTCTAATGTTTCCTCACACACAGTTTTTTGAGACCTCTAATCATTATTTTTTGTCTTGCCTAAATAGCTTATGCCTCATGGAAAACTGTGCTAAAACTGAACACAGTACTCCAACTATACTTGTACCAGGGCTGTGAAAAGCAAAATTATTGTTTGAGCTGTACACACACATGCCAACTCCTATGATGATTGATAACTTGTACTTGCTGGGGGAGGTAGAATGGTTTTTCATGTGAACTGTGGGAGTGATGCAGACTTAACCAGACTTAAAACCATACACTTATTCCTTGAAGCTCTGGAGGGGCCTTGACATGTATAAATTTTTACCAAATCAAGGTGCAGGTGCTGCATAATTTCAGAGGAGTTTTGAATAAATGTGCACTGAGGCCTTGTTTCTGTACGATAAAGCTGTGAATTTTGAATGGTAAACAGGTAGTTGCATGCTTTCCTAGATGAGGTACCTTGTATTTAACACAGCAATGACTGGAGCAGAGCTCCCTTGTGTTTATAAGAAAACAGCCTTAACAGCCACGGTGATGCTTTTAATGATCAGCAACCATTTACAAATTTTCTGTGTTTTACACAAATAATCATTTTCTCTATGTTGAGCACAGTGAAAAATCATTCCATAATTCCACTTCTATTTCTGTTTTAGCTTGTTCACAAGATCTGCTGTGCTTTGCTTTAAACACTGGCACAGTTCTTGTGATCTTGGGAAAATACCAGCTTTTGCTTAAAAACGTTATTCATGTTATTCCAAGCCAGCTGATCTCTGTCAGTTACGTCATCCTTAGGATTCACTTGCTGAACATTGAATCCATCCTCAGATGTGTGTGGTGCTGAGGAAGTGTCTTTCCTTAGATATCCAAGACAGTGGTTTTGAGAGCCCCTAATCAGACTGGATAAGACGTAGCACAAACTAGTCCTCGGCTGAGAGAAAAGTCCACAAGAAATGTTGGCCTCCAGCCTATAAGTCATTACTTCCTTCAGTATTAATTTTCTCCCTGAACATTATAAAGTACATAAGGAAGATGATGAGGACAGAGAAGAGCCCTGTCTGATCTGCATGGATGGTAGCAGTGGTGCTTCTCCACAGGTACACTGATGCTCAAGAAACTGGAGGGTTTCCATCTACTCAGTGATCTGCTCCTATCTGTCAGGAATACGGAAGCACAAAAGTAAAAAAGAAAGGAAACAAAAAAATTTTAAGGGTAGTATGCAATATATGCTTCCATTTTTAAGAATGGAGTTCAAAAAGTTATCTTGGCATATATCTTGTTACTCAGAACTTCTAAAAAAAGCTGTGGTCACCAGCTGTTTCCTCTGCGTACTGAATTATGTATGTCTCTGTAGGGTTAGAAATTGTATTACAAAAAAAATACTTTTCTCCAGTACTTTAGAAAAAGATCAGAGTGATCTGGTGGGGCTTTGTGTGTCTCCACAGGGTAAGGTTGAAGACTTCTCGATCACAGCCTCAATCTATTCACCATTCTTTAAAAAATATCCACAGGCTTGCCAGAATTTGAAATAAAATTGAAATATGATATCTGTTGTTTTTATTTAAAATGTTCCTTTAAATCCCATGAAATATGAGACAGAAAAAAATATCTTAAAGTGTCTTAAAAAAATAAAAAAGGATTTCTTATGTAGCATCAAAGAAAATATAGTAAGGTATAAGAAGCCCAGTAAAAGCTGATGTATACTGTACTGTAAACTTAGTGCTCATTTTAAATTTTATGTAATGAAATTTTCCAGAAGCAGAAAAAGATCAGAGGAAAGGGAAAAAAAACCCTTGAACTTAAAAAGAATACAAAACAGATTACTGGAGCTGATTGCTTTACACAAAAACTAAGATACCTGAGAAAAACAACTCCTCTATTTTAACAAACATGAAATATTACAGAAAGCTTTTACACAGTGTCTGATAAAGCTTTTGGTATCATTATTGTAAATATAACAGAAAGAGTAAAGGCTAAGACAGAATATGAGTTATGAGCTCCAATGAGCTAAATGGCAGAGAAAGTAGGTCACTACTAAAAGTAGAAAAAATGTAAAACCCAGTCTAGTTGTGTTTAATGCCCGTAGGTGTCTAGAGCACACACTGGTATCTGCACCACCATAGGGGTGAGTCCCTGGTGCAGTTACGTATCTTCACCAAATATACTGAGCCTTCCTTGTCAACAGGGTGATGTGTTCTCACTTTATCACAATAAAGGATTTATCTGTAAAACCAGTCAGAGAAATTGATATGGGACAGCTCTTTGAGCAGAGGATTCTTATACTATACCTAGTGGTGGAAACTTTCAGTATATAGCCACAAAATTATACACAAAGAGAAGGATTTTCTGCAGGATACAGAGAAAAAAAATGTCTAGGCATGATAAGAAACATTTAGTTTTTATAAACTAACTAAAACTATCATACTATGCAACTTTTAAATTACTAAACATTACAGACTGGGAGATGTTCAGAGGCACTGCTACTGAGGCCATTCCAGTTTTTCTTTCAATGCGTGTGCTCCTATGTTCCCAGGTTTTACCTTTTTCTGTTAGCTCAGCAATCTTCATGCATAAGTGTGCTGCAGAGCTCTCAAACTGATATGTACAACAGAAAGCATTACAGCAGGAAAATAATCAGAACATTTAAAAAGGCTATTCAAGAGCTGATATTGTGACATGAATGCTGTTGGAATGCATTAATAACATAATGTTCCCTCATATATGATAAACTAATAATGGGAAAAAAACCACAGCAAACAAACAAAAAAATCAATGTGGCCTTTTTATAAAAATAAAATACAAAAATAAAGAGTGTTTTGAAACTAAAATTCCGCAGTAGAACAAACATTTGGATTTAGACATTTTTGTGAGCAGCACTTGAAACTTGGAACTGCTGCTTCATTTTGAACTCAACCAATGCAGCTTCTTCCATTGGTGGGTATTGGATCAGAACTTGTTGTTTTCCAGGGCAAAATCGTGTCCTTACAGAAAATTACCAAAATCCCATTAATTTTATTGGACTTGAGGCTGTCAACATTCTTTGAGTCTACTATTAAATTCATTTCTTAAAAGCCTTTTTGTTTAGTGTATCTTTTGAGAGGTACATTCAATACTGCAAAGCTCTTTGAAGAGGCAGAGCAGATACAGTGAATTCACCAACAAGAAAATAGTTTGCTTTTTTTCTTGTAAGAGCTGCAGAGGAAATTGAGAATGGGCAAAGTCTAACATGGAAGAAAATTATCCTGACATTCATTTTAGAAAGGAGCAGAATGGAAAGGAAATCAGTGACATTGATTGACTTCTAAAAATCTTTTGATAGACAAGAAAGAAAGTGAAAGAGCAGTAAGGAATATTATATATAAGTTCCGTGTACTATACATTAATACCAAATGGCCAACTCAAAACGTTATATTAAAGGATCTGAGTAATACAGTATGTCAAGAGGGAAATGGCAAGTGATTCACAGTAATTGTTGCTCCTGGGATTCTTGTCTTGATTACTTATATGGAACAAAACCCTCCCATGCTCCATTTCCTTAGTCCTTCTTTGGTGCTATATCTGGAAAGAATACACAGTCTATTGAGTGGCAGAGTGGAGCATTGGCAAAGGGAGAAGACAGCAGGATGAGGAAGGAGAGGCAGAAAGTCCTCTGAGGAACAGGATTAAGAGAATAGGATCATCAGCTGACACAAAGCAGAATCTGATGATCTAATTATAGGGCTTTGGGAAACCTGAGCATTTGGCACACTGGTTTGTGTCAAGATCAGATATAGAAAGAGGATCTCACAACTCTCTCTCTGAAAAAACATTGCTGTGTCAAGGGCAATCTACCATGGTCAATATAAAATACTCCTTGTCTCTCAAATGGGTGTACCATTACCCAAGAGCCAAGAGTAGCTACTAAACATTTAAGATGTAGACATTTTAATACTTTGATTCCAGCTCACCATATCTATGGCTATGAATGACAGCTTTTTACCATTTTTCAAGAGGGGAAATCAGTCCATTAAAAGAAACACATATACCAAAAGTTTGGGCTAATAGATTTCATAATATTATACCACACTAAAGCATATTACACAACCAAATTACAGATGGATTACACCCAAGAGTGCTGAAGGAGTTGGCAGATGTGCTCACCAAGCTACTCTTCATAATTAATCAGTAGTCCTGGTTAACAGGTGAGGCTCCAGTGGACTGGAGATTAGCAAATGTGATGCCTACCTACAAGAAGGGCTGGAAGGAGGATCCAGGAAACTACAAACCTGTCAGTCTGTCTTCAGTGTCAGGGTAGGTTGTGAAACAAATCATTTTGAGTTCTATTACATGCTATTTACGGGAAAACCAGATGATTACACCCAGTCAAAATGGGTTCATGAAGGGTAGGCCCTGCTTAACGAACCTGATATCCTTCTATGACAAGGTGACCCATTTGGTGGATGAGGAAAAGGCTGTGGATTTTGTTTACCTGGACTTCAGTAAAGCCTTCGATACTTCTCCCCATGGCATTCCCATGAACAAACTGGTTGCCCAAGGCTTGGACAGGAGTACACTCTGCTGGATCAAGCACTGGCTGGATGGCCAGGCCCAGAGAGTGGTAGTAAATGGAGTTAGATCCAGTCAGCAGCAGATCACAAGTGGTGTTCCTCAGGGCTCAGTGTGGGGGCCACTCCTATTTAATATCTCTATCAATGATCTGAATGAGGGGATTGAGTGCTCCCTCAGTATGTTTGCAGATGACACAAAGTTAGGTGGGAGTGTTGATCTGCTTGAGGGTAGGAAGGCTCTGCAGAGACACCTGGACAGTCTGGATTGATGAGTATGAATTTCAACAAGACCAAGTGCTGGGTGCTGCACTTGGGTCACAATAACCCCATGCAGCACTACAGGCCTGGAGAAGACTTGCTGGAAAGGCAGAAAAGGACCTGGGAGTGCTGATCAACAGCTGACTGAAGATAAGGCAGCAGTGTGCCCAGGTAGCCAAGAAGCCCAATGGCATCCTGGCTTGTATCAGGAATAGTATAGCCAGAAGGACTGGAGAAGTGATTGTCCCACTGTACTTGGCACTGGTGAGGCTGCACCTTGAGTACTGTGTTCAGTTTTGGGCATTGCAATATAGGAAAGACATTGAGGTGCTGGAAAGGGTCCAGAGAATGACACTGGTGAAGGGTTTAGAGCACAAGTCTTATGAGGAGCAGCTGAGGGGCTTGGGGTTGTTTAGCCTGGAGAGAGGAGGCTGAGAGGAGACCTTATCGCTCTCTACAACTGGCTGAAAGGAGGTAGTAGAGAGGTGGATGTGGGTCTCTTCTCACAAGTTACAACCAACAGGACAAGAGGAAATGGTGTCAAGTTACACCAGGAGATGTTTAGGTTAGATATTAGGAAAAAATTTTACACTGAAAGGGTTATCAGAGACCTGAACAGACTGCCCAGGGCAGTGGTGGCATCACCATCCTTGGACATATTTAAAAGCCAGCTAGATACGGTGCTCAGGGACATGGTTTGGAAGTGGGCATGGCAGAGTTACTGAATAGCTGGACTTGATGATCTTAAAGGTCTTTTCCAACCATAAAAATTCAATGATTCTATGATCTTCCGTGGCTCGTGTGGTATCAGTGCTGAAAACTGCAGTCAGATTGACAGGAGGAGAGGGTGAAATCTAAGTTAGACATCTATCACCTAGAAATTATGTCACATATGTTTTTGTAAACTCTAAATATTGATGGAAATAATAAACCTTACTATATTTTTCAAACTTACAGTCTCACACAAAATATTTCTGTGTTCCCAGCAAACTATAACAGATATAAAGATCTCATCTAAAATGAATACATTTGTTCCCATGAGCCCACTGTGAAAATGTTAAAGCTAACGGTTGGACTCGATGATCTCTTCCAA
Source organism: Mesitornis unicolor (assembly GCF_000695765.1). Classification (NCBI taxonomy): domain Eukaryota; kingdom Metazoa; phylum Chordata; class Aves; order Mesitornithiformes; family Mesitornithidae; genus Mesitornis; species Mesitornis unicolor. The sequence continues at coordinate 5,295 of NW_010178025.1, read as the reverse complement.
CCTAAGCAATTCTATGATTCTGTGATTTTATCTGTAGATCTTTAAGTACTCTGAAGGCATCAAAAAGGCTGATCTATTCTACCTTATGCTCATTCTGCCCATAGGGTATTTCTGTAACACTAACCAAAGAAGAGAACTTTTCCACATAGCCAGCATTTCAATACATCTTTCTGAAACTTTTGAAAAGAACACGAGTTGAAACTCAAAGTATGCTTATTGAATTATAATTTATGAGTAACACATTACCCAGGTGTTTTGGACAAGATAGTGAAAGGGTAAATCAGGAAATATGACACACTGCTTTCCATTAACCCCCTGGCACTTGCAATTTGAAGCTCCCCTTACTAAAGGCTAATCCATTTTGCTGTAGTGCTTAGCATTTTAAAATCTCAGCTCCTCATGTCAAAATATTTATATGCATTTAGATATTAGAAAGGCACGTAGCAGCTTTGATCCCCTTACTATTTTGCACATTGTCATAACCAATCAAAACAAACAGCAATGCAAAACATACCTAGTGAAAAATACAGCTCTTTAGGCTATAAGAATGAACTATTTCGACCTCTTTTTTCAGACAAGTGCTTTTGTCCAAACTCCAGAATTCTGTAACAATAAATACTCACAGCAAAGCTGAATTTTAATACATCTCAATTCTAGCTAATACTAACAATGACATTACTCATGAAAATATTCGTTGTTGTTTAGAAAATAGATTTGCTCATAGCAGAAGTAGCCTACCTGTTCCTCAGTGCTGAAGTGGCAATAGGGAACATTTTGCCTATGACATTTACAACATACATTCTTTTCCTAGATAAAATCTAAATGCTTCAAGAAATGATCTGTTAGAAAAATGCCTATTAGCTCAGTTTCAGCAGGTCTTATATTTCATTTCCATAACAGATTATTCTGAGAGGAACAAAGAAATATAAGAGTTTGGGTATTATTTGGAAGTTATTTCCATTTATTCCTCAATGAGCAGAATAAAGGAACCCTACTGTCATTACTATTAGGAAAATAAAGACTATAATTCAAAAATACCCTCCATAATTTAGACAAAATTGCCCTTGCTTCCAAAATATCATCTTTTTTTTTTCCCATATAAGCAAGAAGCAGATAAGCATCTGGAGTAGATAAGTTTTCTCTAGAGTGATTAGCTTAGCAACCTTTACTGTGACAATAAGCATTTGTTTCTCTTGGATTGAATGTTTTGACATGTCTCATTTAAGCTTTAGAAAATCTCTTATCACTGGAAAGTCCCCAGTTAATATGGATGACAATCACCTGCTTAGGGTGGAGCTGTTCTTATGATGAGCTTATACTGGACCCTTCAGAAATTACATTAATTATTAGAAAATGGAAGTGTCATTTTAGTCACTGATATAGTGAGCAGATGCTGCCTTCAGGTGCCTGCACACATGCTTGGAGCTGAATCACAGCTTACTGGTATTTGTCTATTTTCTCTTGAAGGAGTCTCTCATGTTTAATGTTGCAGAATTCCCTTCTGTCAGTTAACATCTGTATGACTTCTAGGTAGAGCCAAGGGAAACAGGAGCTTCTGTGATTATGTCTACATAAAGCATAGAACTTTCAAGCTCACTTTTGCCAGGAGGAATACTACATTGGTATTGACACCACTGAGTACACTGCATGTGGAACGTCTGCATGGCAGTCAATTTTATAGTGCTGTCAACAGTCTCGTGTCTTATTAGCATGCTCATTATCTTACAAAATATGATCAATCAATGATCTGAGAAGCATTAAAAAGTTTGCGTGTTTATTGTATGCCAGCTTTCCTAAACACTAAACAATTCAAATGAATTTTTGGATAAGTATACATTAAATGCACCTACTCATTTGTGTTTTGGACTAGTTTTCACATCATGTTCTCAGAGAACACTGGTACTATTGGAAGGAAGCAGAAATACTGGATAGCCACTTGCATCTACCAATTGCACTCAAAGGATTTCACTTTTACCTGGTCTTTCTCAATAAGTTCACATAACAGCATACAAAGAATTAAAACCAGAATACAGCTAGGTATCAGAAACTTTATGAAGCCTCTTTGGCAAAAGAACACAGTGAAAACAGCTAAGCTTTATACTTTCATATTTCTTTTTGAGAAGACTTTTGAGAATAAAATCTTGAAGGTGGCAGCCCAAAAATAAGCAGCAAAACTATGTGTCTGATGACATAGCTAGGAGTCCACATATCAGGAGCCCCATAACAAGATTTGTAACACCTGTTCTGTGACACAGAGAGCAGGTCTAATGTTCTTTGACATCACTTTGCAAACATAGCATGGTATGAAGATTTCATAGTGCCCTTTGTAATAACTTTCCAAGCAAAGCAAACTTAATGAGGACAGAGAGGACAACTGGAAAAATGCAAAGCATCAAAGAACAAAGTCAGTAATGATGGCACATGGTAAAAAAGGTGTGTGTTCTGAATATCTCTGAAACCTTTGTGACAGACCAGAATAAACATAGGAGAGAATGCATAGATTGTATATCTATATATTGATTATTATAAGTAAATATACAAGCCAAAATGAATATGAGTGCAATGTTATAAAACTCAAAAATAAAATATAATATATTGTCTATATTGAAAAATATGCTGCCTCTGTGGATGTATGTTCGGGTTCTTTTTACATTGTGTGGCCTTATATGTTGAATTAAGGCAACCAGGAAAGAATAATGTGCCTAGTAAACTCCAAGGGAAATAAAGATAGGTCAAATGTAATTACTCAAGCTAGAATTCACATTTTGCTTTACATGAACAATAGAGTAAAATTGCATATTTTAAAAAGACAATGTACTTATTGTGTTAGAAGTAGTTCCTGGATACATTTGAATTCAAGACTAGCATCAGGGAATTGAGTAGCAGAATATTATGAAGAGATTTCAGAGCAGATGAAAATTTCACAATTGGACTCAATTTTCAGAAGACTTTAGATATGTGATAATATAAATCTGATTTGATTTGAATGTATAATTTTGACCCTATACCAAAAGAGGAACTTTGCTTCTTCAAATAAATAAATAAATAAATAAGGTTTTTCACAAAAGATATGAGGTCATTAAATTACCAATGAAATTACATTACATTTCCAATGAAAAATGGTGTCCTCTTCTATGAGTGAAATGTTCAAAAAAACATTTTAATTCATTTGTCTTTATCTGTATGCAAGTTTGGGCTTTTAAAATATATTTAAACTCTGTATGGTTTTTAGCTCTTCTTTTTTCAGTCTTATCTTAAAATTTGAATATGCATGTAAAAGTAAGCATAAGTGTAAAGACAGTGTACCTGAGAGAGGAAGTTGGGGAAATTTGTGGATGTCAGTGAATCAGTACAATTTTCTTGGAAGATCCTTCAGGTGATGGAATATTTTTCCAAGAGAAACAGTTGGCATCCTATCAATGAGAATCTTCAAAATTAGATTTGGAAAAACCCTTGTAACTGTCAGTTTAAAAAGATAATCTTGCTCTCATAGAGATAGAATGGATCACTCAAAGGCATTTTTCTTCTCTGATACCTATATTTTGTAATTATGCAGAGACTGAACATTTCACTTCATGTTCAAAATGTTAATCAGAGACTCAGTCAGGGATTCTGGTCCTTAATCAGTTTCTGGACCTTAGTTTTAAAAGCACATCTAGAATTCAAGACCTCTCTGCAGTGCACAACATTATTAGCTAAAGCTTTTTTTGCCTTTCAGTTAGCTTCACTGAGAAATACTTGTCTACATTTTCTTGGGGAAAATAAACCCACTTAACCCAATTACTTTAGGTTTTTATAAGAAAAAAAAATCAGATTTTATTGTTCCTTTTTCAAAGGAAGTTAGTTTATATCATTTAAGTAAACTGATCTACCGTTTTCTCTTGGCTATATTTTCAGTTTTTAATCATGCATGCATCTGTACATTTGTGAATATGTATACATATATCAATTAAATATAAATTAATTCTTTAAAAGTTACTGAACCTGAAATGTTCACTTGCAAGCATTTAACTGTAGCTAGTCTAAATCCTTATGATCCAATCTTATTTTCCTCAAGTACTTTCCAAACTTAGCTATTGTCAGAAAAACAATAATTGCAAGCTTGATCTAATCCTCCCTCTATTTCATTTTAGTGCTTTTACCCACATTAAGCATGTGTTTTATTCCTTACTGCATATGACATCCCATTAATATAAATCCTTTAGAATAAGATCTCTAGTACCAGCGCTTATAAAGAGGTCTCATGTAAGTAATTTCTTTTTCCCTTCTCTGACTCTTACCATTAATCACAGCAGAAAACAACCTTTTTCACAAACAAACGAACAAACAAAATCCTCTAGTTTATGTTCTGTTTGGACAGAATGTTGGAGTAGATACAGGATATGGTAGGAACATGACAGGACTCATTAAAAAGTTATTAAATTCCATATTTCTTTCAACAAAAATATTTTTCAAAGACAGAGCTAATCTCTGTTGTGTTTTAAATAATGTTTTCTTGACATTAATTGGAAAAAAAAAAGCTTAGTTAATAATGTCCTTTGGTAGAAGTTTATTACTAGATTGATTTTTTCAATTAGGAAACCAAGACTTTCTTACAAACCATCTTTTTTCAGATGGTGTTCACTCATAAAGGGAAATTTACTCTTCCCTTCATGGCAAAATCGTACAAAATGTAGCAGAACTGGTTACCCTTTCTATAACGGTTTGATGCAATATAAATGTTAGAATCTTCCTGAATTTAAAAATATTTGAAAGCACCACACTTCATTAAACTTTGTTTAATTACAGACTTCCTTGGAAATTGGTTATCTTTGTTTCAGAGCTGTCATAAATCTGTTCAGCTTCACAGTTCAGGCATAAAATACTCACTCTGGGAAAAAATAGATGCAGCCTGGCCAGACCCAAGCATTCACTTTACAGACTTTCCTTTCATTGATTCATTGTTGATTTATGGGACTGAAAAAGGCTCTGACTTACTCAGTCCTGGATACAAATATGTATTCAACAGAGTCATGAAAATATGTGCTTGAAACACCAAAGTACATACACAATGACACCAGCCAGACTAGTGCAGCACGATAGCTTCCCAGGAGACCGGAAATATGGTCCTGATAGCGCTGGCTCTAAGATCACTGCAGCTCTTGAAGCAGGGGAGAGCGCATGGGGGGAACAGGCAGGATTCCAAAGTGCTGGGAAGGCACAAACAGGTTTGCAAAGAAAACCAGGCTGGGATTTTGAAATTTGGATTAACAGAGACAGAGGACAAATCACAGAATCACAGAACCACAGAATCAC
>NW_010178024.1:103249-103449 GCF_000695765.1 Mesitornis unicolor | reverse complement strand
GGGGCAAATGCCGCGGAAGCGTGCAGGGGACCGAGGCGCTTGTCCGGCACTGAGCCGCCGCCGCTGAGGGCCCTGCGATCCCCTGGGGCGCCGGTTCAGGGCTTCTTAGGCAAGTTAGCAGGTAATATTTGCACCCCGCCGTTACCTCCCCCCCGAACTCGTGCGGAGGAGCTCACGGTACAGCAGCGCCCGGGGCGGCT
>NW_010178024.1:83560-103172 GCF_000695765.1 Mesitornis unicolor | reverse complement strand
ATTTATTTATAGGGTTGGGATTAAAGGGAAGTGCTGGGTGATGCAGACGGTACCTGCCCCGGTCAGGCGAAGGAAACGCTGCTTGGGGGCGCTGCCTGCTCCTCGCTGCCCCGTGTTAACCCCGTGTCTTTCCCTTAGGCTCCAGCCCAGTTTGGTGCAGCCTTGGCAGAGACCAACAAGGAGAGGGAGCTCCATTGTGAGTGCTGTTTATGTATCTATTTCTGCCTCTGCTAGACCTGCTTAGGGAGGTCTTGACCCTCTTCCCCATCTTCTCTGGGGGCAGGGGTAGAAGGAGGGGCTTCTAGGGTTGGGTGGGGAAATTCCTGGGTCCAGCAGCTGCTGGTGGCCTGGGGGAAAAACCCCGCTGTGAGGCGGCTCCTCCTCGGGGTGGGCGCTGCTGCTGCAGACATCGCTCCTGCAATACCAACTCCGGCAAGCAGTCGACGGGCTGCTGCTGCTGCGCGATACCCGGCTCGGGAGGGAGGGGGAGGGCATATTTCGGGTGCCCTCTAGAGTTGGACAGCAGGTATTGAAATTCGTGACGAGACATCTTTAGCCATCTTCACATTTCCCCCTTCTTTTTCCAATCTTGTGTCCTGCATATCTTGAAGCTAAGAAGAGAAATAAGATGTTTAAAATAACCCAGCAATTTCTGGAACATACTCCAGCATCTCTCCTTTGTATGTTCAGGCTGGTTCCTTACACCCACAGACTTGCTTGGGTGATTTTGTTGGGTGGCTTTGGCAGTTTGTGTGCCTTGGTGGGGCTTCTCAGCCATCGTCTTTGCCCCTTCCCAAAAAGCTGGAGGTCACAAGGAAAACTCACAGCTTCTTAATAGTGAGCATTTTCAGTGTTTCACCTGTGTGGGATTTTCAAAGCAGATAGTGGTCTCTGTTGGGTGTTCAGTCGGCTGAGGAGAGACTGATGACCAGTCTCTGCCCGTAGGATTGGGGTGTGATTCGACTCGGGCTTGCGCCCCTTTTAATAATGCTTGGGGATTATTTTTGCTGCACGAGGGATCCTGAAATGGCAAAGCAGCGCAGTGAAGGAGAAAGTAAGGCCGTGTGCGCCTGGGGAGAGGTTTTGAGAGCTGTGGAGTTGGGCTGCGGCCGCCGTCCGCGGGCTGTGGCCGCTAGAGGCCGCCGGCCCCGGCGGGTCTGGTGGGTAACGTGCAGCCGGAGAACAAAACAAAAAGGCAGCGCCTGGCTTGTGCTCTGGGTGCTTCACTTGGCTACAGGAGGGATTCAGCTGGTGGAGTCTTCCCCACCTTTTGTATCTTGAATTTCTTTTTTCTTCTCTTGCTGTGGCGCATCGTAGATTTTCCACATTTGCGTAGCTTGCAACCTTGTCACCTTTTGGTGGCTTACGTATACAAAGAATGAGTGGTTCACTGCAAAGCCTCACTGCTTGGAAGGAAGGCATCAGATTTGGATTTATGCTGAACTTCTAAAATTACCAACAGCATGAAAGACACTAAGAGTTTGTATGGCCTGTTATAATGAATAAAGTGGTTTCTTCTAAATCTTGACCTGCTACTGAAGTTTTTAAATTTTAATTGTAATTTTTTTAAACTCTTACTGGGTCTTGGATGTAAGGCTACTATCTAATTTTACTTATTATATAATACATTCCAGCCTAACAGCTGTGACGCTTTTTCTGATGCTGCTTCATGTTAAAAAAGTTAACTCTCCTCTAAGAGTGATCAAGGCAAATAATGCTTTGGAAGGAGAGAAGCTGTTGCATTGGAAATGAGTGAAAAAGGATGTTGTATACTGCAGCTGGTTTGAAAAAAATATTGCAGCTTTGTGTGACTGCCTATGAAAAGATGAGAGTACTGCCAAGAACAGCTGTATAGCTAAGATTCAGTAAAACTCAATAAGCAGTTGCCAGCTGGCTTGTGAATTACACTAACATCTTGCACAGAAGATCCTACTAGATGGTGCCTTGTCCTCCTACAACTGTGGTGGTACAGCCTTTTCTCTAGCACATGACTGGAGGTAAAAAGTTTATCTTATGGCAAGTGATAGGCCATGCTGTTGCACAAGGAGGAGTGTATTTGTTGCTGCAAGGTTAGCTCTAGGAACCAAACCCCTCAGACACAATTAAAATAAAGCTAATAGTGGGACATAATTAAGTAGTTCAACTACATGACTTTTTTAATAGAAGTCTATCTTAATTAGAGTGTTGAATAAATTTGCTTTATATTATTGTTAATCCTCTTTGACCCTAAGTATATGGTTGCATTCTGCTCTTGCTTATCATGGAATAATACTTAAGAGGGATTTCCATCAGCAAGAATGTACTAGTGCCAGTTAGAAGTTTCAAATTTATTTATCTTCTGCAGAGCTTGCTCAAGTGCACAGAGGGTTGTGGGACCAGTCTTTCAGATTTCTGCTAGCTTTCTTTCCTTTTTTTTTCCAGTAGCATCATGAACAGTCTTGCATTGTTACCTTAGGTTTCATTTTGGTTTTGATACAGAATCACTAAATACAAAATTATTGAAGTCCTGTCGTCTTGTGTCAGAGTTTGCAACCGATTTATTACTCTGCCACGAAAGCAGAATGAGGAGTTCTGTGAAAGGTTTATACTGAGTATTGTTACTAATGGAAAATTCACTGCTCATGGAGAACTATTTCTTTTTTCCAGGAGACGTGTAAATCACAAATAATGAAGTCAACCTAGCTGTGAAAAGGATGGAAATTTGAAGGTCAGAAGAGTTCAAAATACTAGTAAGCTGTCCCTTCTGAGAAGTTTGAGGTAATACTTGCCTCATGAGGCTCTTGAAGTTCTGCATGCTACAGGAGTTTTGTTGTCTGCTGAAATTGTTGAGTTTAACTCAACAGTTGAAAGCACTTTTTTTGCAACTTCATCTTAAATTTAACTTAGTAAGATTAAATCACTGAAACTATCTGAATGCTCCAGGAGGATAACTGAGTTTCTGAGAGATTAGAGTTTAGAGGAAACTTAGTTTTTCTTACATACTTGTAGCCTGTCCTGTATGCTGCTGGCAAATGTGGCTGGCAGTACGTGATGAGTTCAACTTTGGAGTCCCCAACACAAAAAGGACAGTGAAGTGCTGGAGTGGATCCAGAGGAGGCTACAAAGATGATCAAAGGGCTGGAGCACTTCTCCTACGAAGACAGGCTGAGAGAGTTGGGGTTGTTCAGCCTGGAGAAGAGAAGGCTCCGGCGAGACCTTATAGCGACCTTCCAGTACCTGAAAGGTGCCTGTAAGAAATCTGGGGAAGAGCTGTTCACTGGGGCATGGAGTGACAGGAGGGGTAATGGTTTTAAACTAGAAAAGGGTAGATTTATGTTGGATATTAGGAAAAAGTTCTTCAATACCAGGGTGGTAGATCATTGGCACAAGTTGCCCAGAGAGGTGGTGGAGGCCCCATCCCTGGAGATATTCAAGGTCAGGCTTGATGGGGCTCTGAGCAACTTGATCTGATGACATTGTACCTGCTCACTGCAGGGAGATTGGACCAGATGATCTTTAAAGGTCCCTTCCAACCCAATACATTCTGTGATAGTTTGATATATGAATGATCTGCTCAATTTAGATGCTAGCATTAAAATTCTTCATTTTGGACCAAGACATGTAAGTTTAAGTTTAAGTGTTTTGTACTTCTAAGAGAAATTTTAGGTAGAAGTTGGCAGTGTGAGACTTCTGGAATGCAGTTGCACGGTATGTCTGCAGTCAACACTTCAACTGTATGAATTTTACATCATAGTTTTCCCAGCTGCACAGTAGCACTGGTGTACATGCATTTCAGTTGGGCTGTTGATCCTGCTGTCTTTTTAAGGGGAGAAGCCCTTATTCCTGTGTGACTGCTCTCATGTGCTTCTGTGGTTTCTAGCACATCAACAGGCCTTTTGTCTTCACTGCCATGTGGATCTCTATCCCGTACTCCCACTGTGATGGTTAAGGATCATTCATTGCTGCTCTGGTTGGCTTGGCTGAACATGAGCTGGCAGTGTGTCCAGGTGGCCAAGCAGTCCAACAGCAGCCTGGCTTGTATCAGAAATAGCATGGCCAGCAAGACAAGGGAAGTGGTTGTTCCCATGTAATTGACACTGATGAGGCTGCATCTCAAATACTGTGCTCAGTTTTGGCCCCCTCACTATATTATGATAAAGACATGACTTGCTGGAGCATGTCTGGAGAAGGGCAACAAAGCTGATGAACGGTCTGGAGCACAAGAATTATGAGGAGCAGCTGAGGGAACTGGGGTTGTTTAGTTTGGAGGTTGGGAGGCTAAGGGGAAACCTTATTGCTTTCTACAGCTGCCTGAAAGGAGAGTGTAGAGAGGTGGGTGTTGGTTTCTTCCAAGTAACAAGAGATAACGGTGAGAGGCAATGGCCTCAAGTTCCACCAGGAGAGGTTTACATTGGATATTAGGAAAAATTTCTTCACTGAAAGGATTATCAAGTGTTGGACCCAGCTGCCCAGGGAAGTAGCGGGCTCCCCATCCCTGGAGATATTTAAGAGACTTGTAAACATGGTGCTTAGGGATGTGATTTAGTGATTAACTTGGTGGTGTTAGTTTAATGTTTGTACTCAATGATTTCAAGAGTCTTTTCCAACCTAAATGGTTCTGTAATTTCAGCTTCACTTACTTATACTTAAATTGTTTTGGTGATGTGAGGTTTTTTGTCTTCTGTGAGCTCCCAGAAATGAAAAAAATTAGGACAAAGCCCATGTGTTTTCAGTGAAACTCTGTGCCACTAGAGTTCAGTAGGATTCACTCACACACGCACACACACACATTGATGGTATGTCTGTATGGATGATAACATCAGCGGTCGCATATAGATGGTATCAATGGTATCTTTGTAGATAGGTTAGATCGTAGCTGTCCACTGAGGGATTCTCGTGCCTTCACCTGAAGTATCTCAGGGATTGGATGTGTCAATGATGAAAGTTCTTTTCTTTCTCCAGTTTGCTATCAGAACAGAATTGTTTCAGTCGGGGGTTATAATACAGATGACAAATTTAGATTTTACTAGTTCAACGTAATTAAAAATAACAGAGATTATTCAGTTTTGTGGTCATTGGAGAGTCTCCAGTGACACAATTGCTACCAGTGTATTTTTCAAACTGCTCTGTGTTCAGAAGGTATTTATCTTTTCTAAGTTTGTCCTAATGCTTAAGCACTCCATCTTTCTGTGTTTCCCAAGCTTTTTGGAGCTGCGTTTGCCACAGCTTCTCTCTCTGCCTCTTCTACCATCAGCCACCGCAGAACAATCTGATGCGGGTGTTGGGGATCCATCACTGAGGCAGGGGCGCAGAGCAGGTGTTTGGTGCTCCCAACAGAGCAGCGGCAGTAATGGCTCGAAGTGTCCCTGGGCATTACCAGTGCTCTCCCCAGCCATGCAGAGTGTCAGTAGTAGAGGAGGATCGTGGTGCTTTGTTTGTTTTGTTTGTTTGACTGAGACGAGACTGCTTAATCATGTATTCTTGTTCTGCAGAAATTACAGTTTTAGTTCTCTAAAATACTGAACACTTGGTATGTTTTGTTACTGCTTTACACAAAGTAAATGAATTAGGTGCTCTGTACATAACTGTAGATTAAGGTTCATAAACTTCTTTCCTCAACTCCTCCAAGACTATCAGAATCCTTCAGTTTGTACCACTGTGACTTCTAAAAGCCATAATACCTAAATTTGTGTACCTGGTTTAGCAAGGCGTGGTCCCCACTCCTTAGTTTTAATACTTGCTGACACATGGTAAGCAGGATGTCATCTTAATTCCACCTTTTCCCCTGTTTAGTAAATTGTGCAAAGTAGTGACGTGCACTTCATCGCATGCTTTACCTGATAGGGCAACAACTGCTTGGGTATTTACATCCTAGCTCTCCAGTCTGACTCTTGGGCCCGCAAAGAAAGTGGATCATTAGGAGAGGACAGTGGCATTAAGAGTTCGTATTGGTGTCTACATGCAGTTTCCTGAGCTCTTTTGTTGTGAGAGATGGCATTGAAAGAAGATGATAAAATTGGGCATAACCCATAGAGTAACTATGTGCACGTTTTTCTTATTTAGGCCTGTTACGACTCGTAGTCAGTTTAAGAAACATGGACCTGTTTGTTTCCCTCTTGCAGGCTTTTGTTGGAAGCACATTGGCATCTTGTTTTTCTTTAGCCTTTTCTGTGCAGAATAACCATACTGAACTTTAGGGAAAAAAAATAAAAAGAGCCCACTCATGATGCAACTATCGTGCTTCGTTTTGTTTTGGGTTTTTTTGTTTTTGCCTCTCCTTGAAAGTTTAACCTTGATGAAAACCAACCTTCCTTCTGGAGCTCCTTTTCTTTAGTTCCCTGTAAGAGCTCTCCAGTTTGGCGTTTACCCCTAGTACTACATCAGTTTTCTCTAAAAGCTGTTTTGTTAATCTCATTCATAAACTCAGCTGTCACCTCTGTATGGATGACCTTCAAGTCTCTCTTCCAGACCTGCTGCCTTCTATGCCAGCTAAATCTCAGGGTGTGCTTCTGACTTCTCTTTGTAGATGTCTGACCTTTATCTCAGGCCACGATCACAAAGCCTGTCCTTGCTTCCCAAAAGGAAAGCTCTCTGCTCTCTGTCACTTGTGAACAACGTTGCCATGAGATCTTTGGTTTAAGCCCTTGTTTTAGACACAGCGCTCACCACTTTTCTAACAGACTGCAGAGTTCTTCCATGAAGTAAGCTGGCTCTTAATTGTTAATAAACAGTTATGTTTTGTTACTTAATTGTGTTAATAAATCACGTGACTAAATCTCATACCTTTGATCTCTGTATCTTGTGGCAGTAGCAGGTTTTCTTGACGGGTGTGGTAAAAATGATCCTGCTCCATTGATACGGATTCGGAATCCTGAACAAGAGCGCTTTCCCCATCTTTGCTTTGACTGTCTGGTCTTTTCACATCTTGTATTTTATGGTTGCAAAAGTAACAGATTATTTGCTTTAAATGAAAGGTTGGGGTTTACCTGTGAAGGGTTTTGTCTGGTTTTGTTGTTAATGAGAATTAAAGTGCTGTTTAGAAAGTGACACCATGGGCATTTGAACACTTTTGTTGGTTTCCTGTGGTGCTCTTCATGCTTGGAGAAGTTCCCTGTGTGCACCCTCTAAAGCAGCTGCAACCTAGTAATGCAAAAGCAGCTCACTTTAGGAAGCAAAGCCTACTAAACCCAAAACCAAACCACCACCTTTCCTGTCACCCTGGGACTCAAACGCACCATCCTTAGAACAAGAACTAATTCTAACCGTTGTTCACGGTGGTGCAGTTTCCTTGTATTCTCCTTTTTGCCTCTCTCCTTCTGTTGTCCCTTACGTTGAGGTTGTTTGCTCTTTGAACAGTCTTATTCTGTGTTTGTGCAGTGGCTGGCATAATGTTGTTGATAACTTTGGCTCCTAGGAGCCTGTGATAAGAGTTGCAATATTTGGGTGTGGTATTGGTGTATTTTTTCTTTTCCTTTTATTTTGTTGTTGTTGTTGTTTCGTGTGTATGTGTAAAGGGTAAGAAGACCTAGTGCTCCGTTACACCTTAAATAACATCATCATTTTGTTTCAGCAAGGATTATGATTAATATACCAACCTATATATGTTTAAGAATTCTTACTAAGCTGGAAGAATTTACCAGATGTATTTTGAATTAATAGCTTGTATTTCTGTGTGCACGGGTTTTGGAGGGGAAGTTGTTTTGCTTGTGGTGGTGGTTGTGTTATTTTTGAAAAATGTTCATTCAGAAGGCGAGGTTTTGTTCTGGTAGATGGTGCCTCATTAAAGAAAGCCAGTAGTATCTAGAGAGGCGAGGTGAAAAGTTCTCTGTAATACACACAAAAAACCCTAAAAAATTGCAGTTTAGAAGTGACAGAAAATGGAGACGCCAACAAAGGTTGGTTGGTTGCCGTTTACCAGAACCAAATGTTGGATATAGCTTGGAGTTGTTGCCATTGTCACTGTTTGCCTTCGTTGTGTATACTGCTATCCAAAAAATAAAAATAGGAATACTGAACTGGTCTGACTAATACTATCTGTAGTACAGCAGTTATCATCTGAACTAAGGCTGGTATTTTTTAGTAATTAAAAGTAATTGTATAGTTCGGAGAAGGCCTACAAGAATGGCAAAAGAAGGAGTAGAAAACAGATTTTAGAAACTCAGTCTCTTCCTCAGTTAAGAGAGATTAGAGTGTGACTTAATCCTGATCTAGGGGAGACTGCACCCAATAAGATATTAGATAATGGGGTGCTTTTCCCGCCCCACTCCTCAATGTTAAAGGCTAATCAGTGCCTAAGCCATACGAATACAGAGGACAGTGTGTAGCCTTTCAGCAGGTAGGATAACCAAGAGTTGGGTTAACGAAGGGTTGGAATAACTTACTGAGGCATCAGGTTCTTTTTAGGCTAAAGTTTAAAGAGGATTTGAAAAGCTCCCCAGTAACAATGGTAAATAGACTTTTTTTAGGCTTGGGATACACTTCAGGTTCTGCAGGTCTTTATTCCAGTTGCAGATTTGGGCTTGAAAGACAAAATATTGGCTTGGAACAAATGCTGTATAGTGTATTTTTCATGGGGTTAAATTATAATAAGCATATATGCTTGGCTGCATGGCTGTTTAAACCAGCCTAACTGAGGGTTGTCATTGTCCTCTCTTCTTTGTTCCAATGTTGGCCTTTTATGTTGCTTTTTTGGGAGTCAGTTCGGTTCCGTGAATCATCACAATGACTTTTTTTGTGTAGGTGTTGGGTACTTGCTCTGTTTTCTGTATTTCAACTTTCTACCGCATTAGAAACGGTGAACTGGCTGTTAGGACCTGTAAACGGCTGGGGAGAAAGGGAGAAAGTGGGAGAGGAGTGGAAATTCAAAACCACGTATCCTGTCCTAGACTGGATATGGTTTATTGTTGTGGAACTGCAGCCTTAGCAAATATAATATGCATCTTGTTGTTCAAAAGTAAAGCTACCTTTTCTTAGAACTAGTTTGATAAACTGGTGTCTTGATTGTATAATGTAGCTTGTGCCCAGCCAGCGGGTGCAGCCGTGAAAGACGATCGTACCTGTCTTGCTGATTCCTATTTCCTCCCATTTCTCATCAACCTTACCTGATCATAGAACTTGAACTATTCTGTGGGGCTTTTAAATTTTCTTCTCCTTTCTTTTTTATCTCATTGTTTATGATGTTAAGATCTTTGCTTTGTTACACTGTGCTTCATTGGCTGTGTACTTGGTCGTAGAACATGTGGGTTTCCCCACATACGTAGTGCTGTATTAAAGTACGCTCCTAAATGCAGTTTTCCTTGTTCTGAATTACTAGTTGCATTGAATGCTAATCACTGTAGATAAATTGTGTTAAGAAGCTTGTCCATACTGGAATAGAAATACTAGGGTGTTAGCCAATACTCAGGTATTTCTCAGGGATGAAAAATCTGGTTGGGACTGCTAGCTGATGTTGGCTATTGTTAAAGACAAGGCAAATGGTCTATCTACAAACTCCTTGTTCACTTACAAACTGTGACGTGACAGTTTTTCATCTTTCTAAGCACATGCAAAAGTAAAAAGAAAGTATTTTAAAAGCATTACTAAAAATATTTGTACCATCAGGCACTGAGAAACTGGATGTGCCATTAGGCCATTACCAGTTACCCATGTAGAGTTACTCATTTCATGGGCTGTACGTATACGAGTGTAGACTGCGTGTTGGTTTAAAATAAAAATAAAATAAATAATATTTTAAAAAACCAAGAGGAAGCACTAATGAAGGATAACATTAAAAGTCTTTGTTTAAAACTAGTAAAGCTTAATTTCCAAAATGTATGGCACTGGTACAGACTGGGCACTGGTAAGAAGCTGCTTTGGGTAGTCCCGATGGACACTGAACAGAAATAATGCAGCCTTGCAGGGATGAATGCAAGCAGTCAGCAAGACAGTTTAAAGGGAAGTCGTTGTTCCCCACTGTTTGATACTTGGGGAGACCACATCTATAGTGTTTAATCTAATTTTGGGTAGAACCTGTTACACTAAAGATACTGATCTACTGGAGTGAGCCCAGTGGAGGGCCACCACGATGCTTAAGGGGACTGGAGCCCATAACAAAAGGAGAAGCTGAGAGAGATGGGTGTGCTCAGTCTAAAGGGGAGTCTGGAGGGGTGCGTTACTGCTGTCCTCAACTGATTAGTGGGCAGGTATGGAGGAGATGAAGCCAGGCTTTTCTCAGAGATGCACATTGATAACATGGCAGGCAATGGGCGTAAGTTGCAACAAGGGAAGTTCTAGAATAGCTAAGGTAATCAAACACAGGAAGAAGGTGTGCAGAGAGGCTGGGAAATCTGTAGATATAATCTATACCTATAAATATCTATCTGGATATCTATCTATATCTGTAAATGTATCTATTTATAGGTATTAAAAACTCTGTTGGATGCGACCCTAACAACCTGACTGAACTTTGTGTCTCCTTTCTAATTTGCCAGTGCTCTGAGCTGGGGTGGATTTGATAAGGTGATATCCAGAGGTCCTTTCCAATGTCAGCTGTTCTATTAAACGTGCAGTGTTTAAGCTAGGTCTGATGTAATTTAGTGACCAGGAAGATGCTCTCCATTGATCCTCAGTGCTTTACTGTTGGTTAGTTTGTATACTTTTTTTTTTCCTCCCTGATAATAGAAAAGAATTTGTGCTGTTTGGGTAAAATTATTAATAAAATGCAAAAGTGTGAAATACCATTTAAAAACCTGCTTCTTAAAATTACCATAAATGAACTAACTTTTAAAAAAAAGTTTATTTTACAGGGAAGGTTAACTTCTTAACAGGATGAGTACTGCTGTAGTTAATAAATTGGTCTGTTTCTAAACATGTAGTTCTACAGGGTGCACTAGATCTAGTAGATCTCATCCTCTTACATTTGAGATTTCTCTTCCTCTTTCCTGTCTTTGGTTGTTTTTTCAGATTTGATTTATATGTGATTGACTGTACCCCAGATTTCTTGCTACTTTGCAAATTCGAAAGATTGCGCGCTACTTGTGTGTTTTATGTGCTTACAGATTAGTATAGTCACTGATCACAATACAGTTGTATCGAAAGTGGAGCATCTATACCTCTTATGAAAGAGAAAGAATATTTGCTTAGTTGTAGAGCCTTTTCTCATTAGTATCTATGCTAATTTGTAGCATTTGCTGTAATACATCTGTTAATGGAGTGCTTCCAACCCTGCTTCCTAGAACCTGTAATAATTAAATGCTGTTTTAAAAGGATTATACTTTTTGTGTATTGCTTTCTCAATTTTATTTCTTGAATGCTAGCAAAAGCTAGAGACTTCATAAATTTGAATTTTCAATCAATCTTCATTGGTCCCTGTGGAGCAAGAGTAAGGCATATTTTTGAAATGTGTGCTGTGACCCACTGACATTTATCAGTGGCCTATATTCCATTGCCCAGTCCAGACATCTAAATAATTTTACTATTCTCTGGTCTGTTTCTGATGTAGCCATTCAGTGTCTACATTCATTTCTACTAAGTGTTACATTTTTTAAAATTAAGATACGTCATATGACAGTTTGGCTTCTTTGCATGCTGTATTAAGGCCACTTTCTACTATTTCTTTTTAGTTTTCTGTGTTTTATTTGCCCTTTTCCTGTTTTCATGTCTTTAGCATAGTGTTTCTCTACTGTTACTGTACTGCTCCCTTTCCACTTAGGTCATCTTTCAAGTCTGTTGCTGCGGTCTAGTGTTACCTGCTTTCCTGGAAATAGATATGCATTTGGATATAAGTAATGGATAAGCATTTAGATATAACTTCTGTAGGTCCTTTGGTTCTTTGTCCTGTTTCACCTGTCTGTTCCCTTTCTAATCAAGTATATCCTTAAGCAGTGTGTTGCTGCTTGAGTAGCAGAGAAAATTTACCGTCTACCACATAATGGCTTTTAAGGCTAGGAGTGGTGCTGGGTTCTTGCTGATCAGATCAAGAACCTTTTGTTATTAAACAGCCATGAAATACATTGCAAGTGTGTGTATCAGGGGCAATACATGTCTGTATGGCTGCCCTAAAGCTTATACATAGTTAGTCTACATCATTATTATTGTGATTTGCCATGCTATGCCAAGTACTGCTTTTTTCCCCTGTGAGTAATCTTGAAATTGTTAAGTGCTTGGTGTGGGTACGCTTGCATTAAAGATTGATCCTGAATAGAATCAGGTTTGAGATTGACCCTGAGTTTTGATTCTGTTTATACGTACAGTGGAGCAATTTTTAGCACTGGTTGAGTTAGAAGAACCAGGGAAGAGGCCGTGATAAATAAAGGTATTAAAATATTCCTGGAAACATCAGTTAGAAACCACATGTCAGCATTCACATGTAACACTGGGGACTGCAGTGCAGTTCGGATGCTCGGGAGATATCAAAGTTAGCATGTTTTCAGTAAGCTTTGGTTTGTGTGTAAATAGTTTCTCTTTTGAATAAAATGCAAACTTACTGACTCAGCTGCATCAAAGTACTTCTTTCATTATGTAGATATTGCCTTTTTACTGTTCTTAGTAGCTGTCTTTGTTGGATTACAGGTCTTTGTGTGCGTATGCTTTTCTCTTACACTTCCTGAAATCTGTGTGACAGACACATTTTGGGTGTTACATAATGACTTTTAGTAAGCTAATTTCATCAATCTGTACAACTGCTTTGAAAATCTGGGGAAAGAATGAAATCTGAAGCAGCTCTAAACCTACTGGAAAACACATCCTGAGCAGTGTTTTGTATTGGGTTTGTGTGGTGGGGTTTTGGTAGCAGGGGAGGGGCTACAGGGGTGGCTGCTGTGAGAAGCTGCTGGAAGCTTCTGTGGCTCCCAAGCCAGACCTGCCTCTGGCCAGGGCTGAGCTAACCAGTGATGGTGGTAGCGCCTCTGTGAAAACATGTTTAAGAAGGGGAAAAAACCAAAAACCTACTGTGGAGCCTGCAGCAGAGAGAGGAGTCAGATGTCAGCAAAGAAAGGAGGGGAGGAGGTGCACCAGAACAGAGATTCCCCTGCAGCCTCTGGTGAGACAGCATGTGGTCCTCCTGCGGCCAGTGGAGGTTAACAGTGGAGCAGAGATCACCTACAGCCCATGGAGGACCCCATGCTGGAACAGGTGTCTGTGCCCAAAGAAGGCCATGAGCTTGTGGGAAGCCTGCACTGGAGCAGTCTGTTCCGGAAGGACCGCGCTCCATGGAAAGGACCCATGCTGGAGCAGTTTGTGAAGACCTGCAGCCCATGGGAAGGGCTTGTGTCAGAGAAGTTCATGGAGGACTGTCTGCTGTTGGAGGGACTTGTGCTGGAGTAGGGGAAGAGTGTGAGGAGTCCTCCCTCTGAGGAAGAAGGAGCAGCAAAGCAACACATGATAAACTGACTGCAACTCCCGTTCCCTGTCCTGTGCTGCTCAGGGGGAAGAGGTAGAGAAAATACGCAGTGAAGTTAAGTCTGGGGAGAAGGAGGAGGGATGGGAGGAAGGTGTTTTTAAAATTTGGTTTTGTTGGTGGTTTTTTTTCTCATTATCCTACTCTGATTTGATTTGTAATAAATTAAATTGATTTTTTTCCCCCCCAATTTGGTTCTGTTTTGCCTGGGATCACACCTGGTGAGTTGTCTCTCCCTGTCCTTGTCTCGACCTGTGGGCCTTTCCTTCTATTTTCTCCTCCCCATCTGGGGGTGGGAGAGGACATGGACAGATGAGTGCACGGCTGCATGGTGTCCCAGTTGTCAGCTGGCTGTAAACCACAGCATGTTTCTAGGCTGAAGTCATGAGATCTCAGGCTTTTGTAATGATGGTACTCAGACAGTGGATGTATTAGGTTTGTGGACCTAAATTTAGTATGCTGTTCCTGAAAGCTCTTACCTGTGTTCTGAACAAAAACCAGCAATACAGATAGATTGATGGGTTAGTGTTAAATGTTACTCAGATTTTTGGTTAATATTTTTAATTAACTTGTATGATATTTTAAGAAAGTCTCTTGGTTCACTTTGGTGTTGTGAATACTTGCACTTGTGTTTAGCCTGAAGTATGCATGTGTTTATGTTGAACTCACTGGCATGGTTTGTGTGTGAAGCTGGTAGACTAATGAAAAAGTTATGTTATTGTGGCCTTAGAGTAGGATGTTAACTCTGCTTACAGTCTTACAAGTTTCAGATACCCCACTGATTGTGACCAGGGGATATACATGTGTTTTAATATTCAGTCTGTCACCGCCTGCTTTGTCAGCATGGGCACTTTGGGGTGTTTTGCATGGTATTTACTGTCAAGGTAGTGCAGTTCAGTTGGTGGCTGTCAGCTTGTCACTACTGCCCTATGTGCTAAAATGAGCTCTACACTGAAGTTCAGAGCTGAGACACCAACCTTGTTATGTTCAGGCACAGCTGTTAGTGTTGTTGCACAGAGATTTTTGTTCTGTGGAACTGATCTGACTGGAAGGAACTTCAGGAGGAAAGTCTCTGTCAGCTGGATCAACTTTTGTCTGGTTATCTCCATCCTTCAGTGGATGTTGAGGGGAACATTGCCACCAGGGATGAAGATAAGACCTGAGGTACTTAATGCCGCCTTTACCTCAGTCTTCAGTAGTCAGACCAGTTACCTTGAAGGTATTCAGCCCCCTGAGCTGGAAGATAGGGATGGAGAGCAGAAAAACAACCCCATAATCCACGAGGAAGCAGTTATCAACCTGCTACACCATGTGGATGCTCACAAGTCTGTGGAGCTGGGTGGGATCCACCCAAGAGTACTGAGGGAGCTGTTGGAGGAGCTTGCCAAACTGCTCTGCATGATTTACTAGCAGTCCTGGTTAACAGGGGAGGTCCTAGATGACCAGAGGCTTGCTAGTGTGATGCCCATCTACAAGAAGGGCCAGGAAGAAGATCTGGGAAACCACAGGTCCAACAGCCTGACCTCAGTACTAGGAAAGGTTATGGAGCAGTTCATCTTGAGTGTGCTCACATAGCAGGTGCAGGTCAGCCAGGGGATCTGGCCCAGCCAGTGTGGGCTCATGTAAGGCAAGTCCTGCCTGACCAGCCTGAACTCCTTCTGTGACCAGGTGACCCGCCTAGTGGATGAGGGAAAGGCTGTGGATGTTACCTACCTGGACTTTAGTAAAGCAGTCTCCCATAGCATCCTCCTGAGGAAGCTGGTGACTCATGGCTTGGACAGGTTTACTCTTCCCTGAGTTAAAAACTGGACAGCCAAGCACAGAGTTATGGTGAATGGAACTGAATCCAGTTGGTGACCAGTCACAAGCGGTGTTCTCCAGGGCTCAGTTTTCGAGCCAGGCTTGTTTTGTGTCTTTATCAGTGATCTGGATGAGTGCTCCCTCAGTAAGTTTGCAGATGACACTAGGCTGAGTGGGAATGTTGGTCTGCTCGAGGGTAGGATGGCTCTGCAGAGGGACCTGGATAGGCTGGATTGATGGACCGAGGTGAATTGTATGAGGTTTAACAAGGCCAGGTACCGGGTCCTGCAGTTCGGTCACAACAACTCCATGCAGAACTGCAGGCTTGGGGAAGAGCAGCTGGGAAGCTGCCAGGCAGAAAAGGACCTGGGAAAGTTGATCGATGGCCAGCTCAATATGAACCAGCAGTGTGCTCAGGTGGCCAAGAAGGCCAACGGTATCCTGGCTTGTGTCAGGAATAGTGTAACCAGCAGGAGTAGGGAAATTATTGTCCCCCTGTATTTGCCTCAAATACTGCGTTGAGTTTTGGGCTTCTCACTGCAAGAAGGTCATTGAGGTGCTGGAGCATGTCCAGAGAAGGACAGTGAAGCTGGTGAGGGGTCTGGAGCACAAGAATTGAGTAGTGGTTGAGGGAACTGGAGTTGTTTAGTTGGAGGAGTCTGAGGGGAGACCTTATTGCTCTTTGCAACTACTTGAAAGGAGGGGGTAATGAGGTGGGGGTTGGTCACTTTTCCCAAGTAACAACCAATGGGACAAGCAAAAATAGCGTCAAGTTGTGCCAGGGGAGATTTAGATTGGATATTAGGAAAAATTTCTTCACTGAAAGGGTTACCAAGTGTTGGACAAGGCTGCCCAGAGAAGTGGAGTCACCATCCCTGGAGATCTTCAAAAAACGTAGATGTGGCACTCCGGGACATGGCTTAGTGGGCACAGTGCTGTTGGGTTGATAGTTAGAGTTGATGATCTCCAAGGTTTTTTCTGACCTTAATGATTCTGTGTGTGTTGCTGCAGAAACAGCCGTACCACATGATACTGTAACAAAATGAGTCGGTTGACCTCATAATGAGGTGGACCTTCAGAAGTGTTAAAACTTCTTTGTTAAAGTCAGAGATACAAAAGCTGACAGTAAATCAGAGCCACCACATATCTGAAGCATATCTGAACATAAAATGCTAGGGTTGATGAATAGATATCCCTCAAACGCTGTAAGGAGGAAAAAAAAGGTAGATATGGTCAAGCTATTAGACTGCCTCAGTTGCGGTGTGAAACTGCTGCTTACAGGTGATTTTAGTTGTCGTGGTTTACTTTGCTTTGGAGGTGAACTGTGGCAGACATTGTCAGCCACTGGGGTTCAGCTGATGGTTTGTACCCCAGGAAAGCCGTGGTATGGAGGTTGCATCTGGTTGTGTAGGGGATGAACATTGCTGAGTTACAGCAAGATGTTATAGCATGCTATGAGGCTGGAGAGCTGCTTGATAGTCTTTTCTAGAGTTGCCTTTGGACCGCTGTGTTTAACAGTCATCAGTGCATTTATTTTTGTTTGCCCATTCTCTATTCGAACTGGTTGCGGTGTTGGCCTCTGTAGCCTCCTACAGCAGTGACTCTCACAATTCAGAATAAAAGAAAATGTTTTCCTGCACAGTAGGTTACTAAAGCTATTTAATTATTTCACTGGGTGCCTGTTTGTGTGTTGTAAGACACTAGGCATAGCTCTCTTACCTATCTTCTATTATTTTTGGTTTTTCTTGCAGATTTAAAGTATTTCTTGAGTTATCTTTCTTTTCTAATGAGAAGACTTTTCCTTTAATGTGAATTGCTCATGTAACTCACCCATTTTTCCCTTCGTAAAGGGGGTGACCCAAACATCTTGTGTTAAAGAACATAGTTCACCAACATCTTGGTTATGTCGTGACAAATGTGGTCTGTATTGTTCTTGATTCTTTTGTATTGGTTTTCCTCTTTGGTCACTGATGGTTGAGTTGATTGGAATTGAAAGAGTGAAAGAAATGCAGCTTGGATCTTAGACTTACACTTCAGAGGATTTGTTGTGGATGTAGTTACCTTTTTCTCCCTGTTCGTTACCTTGCACCCTTGTGTTTATCCCACGTGATTTTGCCAGCACACTGAGCATTCAGCACTACAATATCCTGTAGTTCTTTACAGCCAGTTTCTGTCCTCAGCTGCTGTCAATATTTTTGTATGATTAATAAACAGTCACCTTGGTAGTCCCTGTCTCTTACGGTTGACTTGTGTATGTTGACCTATATTATTTTATTTTGGACCCCCCCCATGTAACTTTATTGTTGTAACAGCAAATAACACATGATAATTTTCTCTTTAAATAATTTCAAATCCCCCAGAGGACCCTTTCTTTAAATCCTTATTATAGCTAATTTCCACTGCAGCCTTTAATGAGGAATGTATTTGAATGCCTTTTGGAATTCTTAAGTGCTGTATATCAGTTTAATCGGGGTTGGTCAGCCCTTCAAAAGATCTCTTCAGTTGCTCTTTGAGGCATTACCTTTACTTTGTCAAATCCACATTAATTCTTTCCTCATGTTATTTTTTCTTTTGTATGTTTATTCAACTGTAGTTTTTTATCTGTCTGTTTAGTGATGGATATGGGACTGTAGTTCATAATTATCTGGGTAATTGTTATCACCTTCTGCTTAAGTAATTGGTTACATATACTGGAATACAACATTTCTGGCTGTCTTCAGAAATGTTAAATGAATACCATGTGCCCCCAGTGATTTGTTCTAAAATCCTCCTCTATTAGCATTTTGATAGGACATTTTTCCTCTGACTTGACCCCTAGAAAGGGAGCTTAGATGTGGTCTTCCTGAACTTTTCCTTACTGAACATCAATGCAAAGAATTCCATGTTTTCTGCTGTGATTGAGACTTCTTGGGTGCTCTTTACATCATAACAAAAATGTTACTGTTTGTAAAATTGGCAAGAATTGGTGTTTCAGACAAACCTTTGCTCTGACATAGCTCAGTAGTCTGTCTTGCCTAGCAAAAGGTAAAGAATAGGGCAAATGTATAGGAAACTTCCCCCTAGTACCATTCCAGCATCTCTTTAGCTTAGAGACTTCCTGATAGTAGCCTTTATGGTTTTCTGGGGTCTTTGTAGATTGGCTGTATACTTAAAATGGTGAGGTTTTAAATGGCCTTCAAGAGGCTTTTTGTTCTTGTAGCGGCTCCATTTTGGTTCCTTTTAAATGGGTTTCTCATACTTACATTGTTCTTTTGGAAGTCAAATGTTGAAGTAATGAATTTGTGTTTTAATTCTGGGAGTTTGCATACGCTCTTCTGGAGTGCTGTCTGGATAATTACATCTTGAACTGAATTTGATCAGGAGTTGGTTTTCCTCCTGTTAGTCTTCTAGCTGGTGGCAGTTGGCTATGGGATTTTTTTTAAATGTAATTGTTTTGTGGTTGGTTTTTTTTTTGCCTGCCCTCTTCCCCATGTCTGCCCAACAGTAGCTGAGTAGGAACTAGGAGTTACTACTTTGCAGTCTCTCTTGTTCCCCGTATCTCACGTGTGCTGTCATCACTGAGTGGAAGTGATTGATAGTATACCATTAATACACTATTTTTTCTAGTTTGGATATGGAATTTAAATGTAGCACAATACCTGTTGAAGTAAATAATTTAGTTAGGATACTGTGCTTTCCTAGCAGAATGTACTATTCCTTCACTGGGGCAAATCAGTCACTCTCTTCTTGTTCCTGTGTTACCAGTTGTGAGGTTTTTCCTAGTCTTCCATTGTAAACCTATTCTTTTCACTGTGTAGCTAATTCCTTTTCTGGTGGTAGTTCATTTAGAAATACTGGCTCTGACATTGCCTAGGTCGTTTCTGGGTTTTTTCCTTGGTACTGGCATTTTTAGAAAACAAGCTACCTCGTTTTGTGAAGTTTTTTGGGGGAAAAATGATCTGATTTTTTGGGTAGTTTAGTTACTGAGTCTTGCAGAGATAGGAGCGGATATTTTTGAGAAGATATATGCAGGTATTACTTACGCCTATGCAGTAACAGGTAAGCACATCAAATTTTCCTATTGTTATATCATACCTAATAATACAGGTCATAAAAATGTTTTTTTTAACAGCCTTTGTGGAAAATAAAAACCAAATGTATTTAGGCAAAAAGATTCATGTTTTGTGTCCTAACCTTTGCTACATACTATATGCATGTACTATAATGTGCATATACAGCCCAACTCTGCCTTCCTGCTAAGGATCTGTAAAAATAGGAATAGCAGAGGTTTGAGTCAGGCCTGAGGTTTGAGTCTTGGCATAATCTCATCTCTTCTTTGCTCCCATCTGTTCAGGTATATTTAAAACTTTATTAAAAGCTTTATGTGCTTGTGATGCTTTTGTCCTTGTAGAGAAAGAAAATACGTGGAACAAACCTGGGAAACTTTAAGAATCAGTGAACTGAATGATTTCTTTTTGC
>NW_010178024.1:42078-83529 GCF_000695765.1 Mesitornis unicolor | reverse complement strand
CTGGGATGTATGGAAATCTAACTTTGAATTATTCAGCCCTAGAGGGAAAAATAAGACAGGTAAAAGAGAATATTGGATTAAATTAATCTTCAGTATAACCGACTGATTTCCAGGGAGGTATAAGCCAACTGCATTGATAATACAATTCTTTTAGGGTTAAGAAAACCTCTTTCATTCCAATTGAATGTTACCTTTATTGCGGTTCAGATGCTATTACATAGTGGCATTTGGCTGTAAGGGTAACATATGAAGGAATTAAAAGGTGGTCGCCCCTCTTCTAGGATTAATCTGCTTCACAGCTTTGCTGTTTGGTCATCCCCATTCCTGTCCCCCTCCTTCCCACCCCTCTCAGTTAATGGACAAGAGGGCTTAAATAACGTCGTAAATGCATGGAAGAATATTTGAGCTTTACTCGTCTGGGCCTCTTTACCGTCTGGGGATTTAAGGGCTGTCCTCAAACAGTAGATAACTGCACAAATTGATACTTTTGAAAATGCTGCCAAGTCTGGGAACCTAATGACTGTTATAAAACCTGAAGAATAAATATAGGCTTGAACTTTGAACGTTTTCAGTTTCTTGTGAATGTTCACGTGTTAATATAAGCTATGAATGCCTGAACCTGTGCTAAGTATCACCATGCATACGATTTGAAAGTTAATAGCAATGTAAGATTTCTGTTGCATTTGAAGCCTGATTTATAATGTATGTTGTGTAGTTTTCCTTTTGCTGTATCTTAATTTTAGCATGGTATATTCTGCTGCAAGCATCAAGAATGTTGACGTGATAAAAAGCAAAGAAGTATAACTGCTGAGGTTTCCTTTCTCAATAGCTCAGTTTATTTGAACCATTTATTTTCCTAATAATGTTTTACAGATACACTTCTTAATTCTAGCGTTTGACTACGTAATTGCAATTATGTCTGTCTGTCTCTTACCAAACGTGTTTTTTCCATCTATAAAGCATCAAACAAACGATTCTGGGAATGTGACGTGACAGAGTGGAAAATCTAGAATAAACAGTACTGTTGCTGCTTCACTCACAGCAGTGGTTATATAGCCTGACGTTCTCTCTCCAGCGTTGTGGGATGATAGTGCTAAAAGTCAGGTTTGAACTTAAACTGTAAATTTAGGAGAAAGTAATTTTAATGAACATAGTTGGTAGAAGAGGTTTGAGATGAAGAAACCGTTTCTGCTATCTGATATTTGTTGTAACCCTGTTTCAGAACACGCTCCTTTTGTGGAGGGCAGCAGGTTGATAGAAGAAGAGCAGGTGCCCCACAGGAAAGAAAAGTTCTTGGAGCAGCTTACTAAGGTAAACAGATTGCAGTGGATTTCTGGATGGGTAAGTACTGCTACTTCTAGCCTTTCACTAGGCTCCGTGGTGTTACACATTAGCGTATACTCCAAGACATACCCAGATTATCATGTAATTATGTCTGTCTGTTTCTGGTTGTATATATCAAGATCAATTTAACTTACTGATTTTAAGTACAGTTGTTTTTTAGAGAGATCTTAGGTCCTTTAGCATTTATTATATACTGGTTTGGAATTATAGGTACAGAAATCATATGTCCAAGTTGCCTTTTACTTTTTTCTTTTTCGAAAAAAATCATGGTAAAATTGACAATTTTTTGGGGGGAGTAGGTACTTGGATATGTGTTTCAGTCTTTTATTGTATAAATTTATTGAAAGTGTAACATTTCTGATAGGAATGAAATTTAATAGGAATTCAAATTTTCTTTCTGCACATCTGACTTCTGATCTTGTTTTGCCGTCTAGCAGAAGCAGTGTTTCAGGGTCATTGTGTGCTTATGTGGGTGGGAAAGGGACTGAGAAATGAGGATCATGCAATAAATACTATCAAAAAGTCTG
Source organism: Mesitornis unicolor (assembly GCF_000695765.1). Lineage (NCBI taxonomy): Eukaryota > Metazoa > Chordata > Aves > Mesitornithiformes > Mesitornithidae > Mesitornis > Mesitornis unicolor. The sequence goes on along the minus strand of NW_010178024.1, from coordinate 81,658 downwards.
TTTCCTGTGTATTCATGTGTATATTGCTGAACATAATGATGTGTAGCTATTGTGTGGGAAATGTTGGTGCTGGCAGTATTTTTTTGCTAGTAGAGGCCTAGAAATTAAACAAATGTTAAGATATCTGAAGAAGAGTAGAGAAACTTTGGTTTTTTTTACATTATCTCAGGAGGAAAAAGAACAAACAGAGTAAAAGCTGGAACTATTAATTTTGTAGTTATTTTTAGGAAGTGTTATTTGAAAGTTATATTTTACTCTGAAGTTGAGTGTGTTTTTTCTTGCTTTGTTTTTGTTTAAGCAGCAGATCTGGAATGGACACAGGTCCTCTGGGAGGATTAGAACTGTCTGAACATACTCCTGGTCTGCTAGGGAATACCACCATGGCAGCAGGTCTTGCAAACGTAGGAAATACATTTGGAGGTCCACCAAGTTCTTTAGTTTCTAGACCTAATAAATTCCAAAACTCGTCTATAGAAGATGACGATGATGTAGTTTTTATTGAACCTGTACAACCTCCGCAGAATTCCACGTCAGCGATAGCAGATCAAAGGAACACTGCATTTACATCATCAAAAAATGAAGAGCTTCAGGGGAATGATTGTAAAATGCTTTCTCCTCCAAAAGACTTAAATTCTCAGAAAGGGAGTATAAGTGAAACTATTATTATTGATGATGAAGAAGACATGGAAACAAATCAAGGACAAGAGAAGAATGCTTCCAGTTTTAATGAGCGAAGACTTCCAGAGTGTAAAAATAGAACGAACGATATGGAGTTCTCAGCTTCCAGTTTTTCAAGAAGTAAGGTAAATTCAGGAATAGGTAATAGTGGTATAACCACAGAACCAGACTCTGAAATTCAGATTGCTAATGTTACTACATTAGAAACAGGTGCTATGAGCTCTGTGAGTGATGGTCATTTAGAAAATGCTGAAGGGCGTGACATGAACTTAATGATTACACATGTAACATCACTGCAGAATGCCAGCTTGGGAGATGTATCTAACGGACTGCAGTCAAGTAATTTTGGTGTTAACATGCAAACATACACCCCATCTTTGACTTCACAGACCAAGCCTGGTGTAGGACCTTTCAATCCTGGTAGAATGAACGTGGCTGGAGATGTATTTCAAAATGGCGAATCTGTGACTCATCATAATCCTGGTAAGTTGTAATTCTGAATATATCCTTAAAAGTTGAAACTAAATAATAGGCTGTTTGATTTAAATATTTTTGGCAGTGGCAGTGCTTAGTTTTTTAGTTTAATTCATATAGAATATCTTGGTTTCCTCCATCCCCATCACAACCTTATGCGTGTGTGACACCAGAATAAAATATGCCTAGTGACATAATGTATTAGGTAAACTGCCCCAGTTTAGCAGTTAGCAGTACCCTCAGATGTTTTGAGACACAAGTATTTGTGTCTAAATCAAAGCTTTTTGACTTAAATGCACCCCTTTAATTGACAAGTAAAGATTAATCTATGTATGTAACAATTCTACCTTTTTTTGCAGTTCTGTGACTAGTATAATGCATCAAAATGATTTAAGTATTATTTTACTGATCTCTTTTCTTGCCATTTGAACATAATTTGACATACAAAAAGACAGAATTTGAAAGTCTGTAAGTAGCTGGCTGTCATTTCGTTGCATACTGCTGAATTCTCGGTTTTACAATGCTTAACAAAACGGGCTCCAAGTTACTTGTGGACTCGCGTATTCCTGCAGTAAGTTATAAACACTTTAGAATTGCTATTTAGTTGCCTGTGATAATATGTATTTATATTATTAATTAGTATTAATTAGTTTGAATTGGCTGGTTTTGTTCTCTGTCTCTGTAAATAGCAGTATATTGTCTCCTGATTTAGCAAGTAAACAGGTAGTGCTGAAAGCCAAATGAAGCAGCCATGAATGGTCTTCTGGAGTTGCTGTTCTACAGATTTTAAGCTTTCACATAGGCACTTTAAAACTTTCCAAGTTCCAACATACAGAGGTACTCTGCTGCCCTGTTAGGCTAGAAATGGGATGAAAAAGCCAAATTACCACTTTGGCTACAGACTAGTTAGGGTCATTTTAAAAGGAAAATTTAAAACAGGTAGAGTCTAGGTGCAGTAGACACTTGTTAATGCACGATGTCTTCATTTGCTCATATGCTAATTAAAACACGTGGATTTTTCTTTTTTTACCTGTTTCTCAACAAGTATTTAAAGAGCACGGTTCTTCAATTTGGTCATATATTACCAAATGTACTTTGGAAAAAGTATTAATACCTTCCATAATGTATTATGGAAATGGCAGGCTGAATAATTTAGAAATTTAGTTCTTCATCTTTTAAAGCCAGCATCCCTACTATTGCTAGTTGATCCTAAGGCATGGGGTATTGTTACTGTGTTATCACAGATGGTCAAGTAGTTGTGGATAAGAACTTAAAGCATTTGTTACTCTAAAGTACTGCCTTTGTTTTTCTTGGGGAAAGCACATCTTAATAAAATCAACATGTGCTTTGCTTTAAATTACTGAACTTTTATGTTCTGGTGGGATTAAGAGAGACACACCAGAATTTTGCCTGTATACAGTTTGGTAGGCTGGGACCATAGTAGTATTGAAAGAGATTGAGTTCAGAGAGACAGAAGTAGCGGGCTGGGACTACTTTTAGGGACTTGATGAAGATGACTTACTCAGAAGAAAGGAAGAACCAACTTTACAAGTGGATATGAGAGATGGATTTCAAGGTGTAAATATATAGGATTTTGTTATGGTTGTGGTCTTTGTATGTGAAAAATAAAGAGCAGTAGGTTCAAAAGGAAGCATGAAGGGCTGCCACAGGTAAAAGGGAATGAGAAAAATACGAGAGAAAATAAAAAAATGACCAAGAACATGAGAAGAAGAAACAAGAGGAGGAAAGAGGGAAGACAGCTATAGTGGAAATGGCTTTTACACAAGAAAAGCCCTGAAACACGGTAGGTGCAGATCGTTTACAGGTTTTTGTACTTAAAAAGATGTAAAGGAAAGGTTTTCAAGATGTGAGTTTCAATTTGGTTCTTTTCCCCTGGAAAGTGCCTCTTTTTCTTCTAGAAAAGCTTGTCAATAGAAGTTAACCTTGCCTCCTAGAAACTTTGATAATATACTGGAAGCGTTTGATCTTAAATATGTTTAATATATTCTAAACAATTCCAGTTTAAGATTGCTAAGGATAGATTCATCTTTGCTGGATCAGTGGTGTTCCATCTGTTCAGATTTCCAGATTTTTGAAATATTTCCAATGAAGGCGGAGACTCCTGCTTAGTTAATTTAAGCCTTAATGATAAAGATGCTTTCATTTATATAATTTGGAGATCATGGATTGGAAAACACTGCTTACACTTCAGAAGTACGTTGTAAGAGGTTGGATAGCAAACTTTGTTTTCAGATACCACAACTTTCTTTATGGATTTGCTAGTTAGAATTTGTTAAATATCAAAACTTTGCATAAGGACTTAATACATCAATTTACAGAGCAGATTGGCACATCTCAGAAGTAGTTTGTTACCTAAAGATGTTCTGGCTTGCATCACAATCAAGACCTCCAGGTTTGCTTCCTGTGTAGAGGATTTGAAGCCTTGAAGATGCAAACATGTATTGTTTCTTGATATATCTTCTTTTTCTTTTTTTTTTTTCTCCTCCCCCCTAGTGACAGAGGAATTGGGACATGAAATTTACACCTCGTTAGAAAAATAGTAGATCAAAATTGTTGATAGTCAGGTGCTGCCAAATACATTATGTGTATTTGTATCAGAAATAGTATGGCCAGCAGGACCAGGGAAGTGATTGTGCCTCTGTGCTTGGCACTGGTGAGGCTGCAACATGATTCTACAAATAAATGTATTGGTGTAAATGAGGGTAAGGAATAATTTTATAGCAGTTTAGAGCAGGAACAGAGAGAGACTGAGAACACCCTGAACAGCCATTATAGTAAGAAGGAATTGAACACGAAACTACCTTGTCTCTTGGCCATTAAAGAATTGCAGGTAGGAACCTGAAGGATGAAGACATAAGGTCAGTGAGGCATGGAAACTCATCAGGAATCAACTACGGAAGTGTGATACACTTTCTCAGTTCAAGGACATGAAAAACAGATTTTACAGATCCTTTAGAGAGAATTTAAAGTGGAGGAGGTATCAATTAAAAAGTGAGATGTGAAGAAAAGTCACAGTATAAAAATGAATGTCTGTGACAGTGTGATGTGGAAGAAGTGAAAGCAAAGAAAGAAAAGGCAAAAAGATCTTTAGATGTTCTTATGGTGTATTTGTGGAAGGAGAAACACAGAAGATGTCAATTAAGGGATGATGTCTGAAGCCTTAAGATACTAAGGAAATATTGAAATAATCTTACTGAGGTACTAGGAAGTCATGGTAAAAATTTCAAGCAGAAATGAGCCTAGCAAACTCAAGTTTTTATTAGTGACAGTTGAGTGCTACTGGAATTGCAAGCACATGTAACTTGACTGCACATGCTACGTATTCCTGATAAGAGGTACATTGTATTATCACTTGAAACCTATGAGGAAAGAGGAGAATCTCAACGTATTTTTAGATATGAAGATGCTACCAGGATATAAATATATCTGAGGTAGTACAGAAAGGTTTAAAGAGGGCTCACTCAAGTGAATTTCAACTTTAAGCACTATGGTAACATATCTTAGTTTGTCAGTATGGTTACTCATGCCTTCTTCAGTGGTTTAAAGAGGAGTGTGTTTTGTTCAGCTTTTGCTGCCTCTTCCCCTCTCCTCTTTGTTCCTGCTCTTCAGTTTAACCTCAAGCATTAAATTGGGTAAATTTCCAACTTGTCTTACGTGTCTGAGAAATAGAACGTCCTTGACAGCTGCAAAGTTGCACCAGAAAGTGATCTTCTGCTTGCAAAGGAGTGTGTGGTGTTTGTTGCTATAACAAGGGTTCTTGGAACTTTGTCCCTAAAATCCATTTTAAAACTGCAGGGGAATATGTTGTTAGTAAAACCCTCTTGGGGAAAGAGTACGTCAGAAAGTAGTATGAGGAAAGGGTGCCTTCCGTTTAATGAATGATTATGGACCAAGATAACGTCCCTTAAGAATAAGGAATGGGCAGTTGCTGAAGTCTATAGATTAAGGTTGTTTTTATCTGAAGTTATATAATTTGAAATAATCTTTTTTTATATTTAGTTGTTAATACCAGTTGTAATAGCATTCCAGGAATATACTGAGTTACTGCAGTAAGACATTCAAGGCTTTAGTATTTTTATGTAATTACAGTAAATGCTCTGTTTATTCTTTACTTAAAAGCAGTAGCACAAGTACAACCAAGTAAAGACATTTTCATGCAGGTGTTTACTATTCCGTAAGTAACAGTAAAATACTGTTCTAGATGCTAGGAATAAAAAGCTTGAAAGGTAAGTTCTAGCTGCTGTGACAGTATCTGGGATAGCTGACACATACTACTGAAATGTGGGTAAATGTTTAGGTTCTTTTTTAAATAATGGGAGAAAGTTCCTGTTAAGGTTTTAATTCATTTTTTTTCCTTCAAATTTTTGTATGTTCTGCTCCAAACCAAGATACTGAGCATGTAATTTAACAGAAACATTATCTTTCTAGATGTATTTCTGGTGGAGAAAAAGTTTTATTTAAGTTCTTTTATGCAAGTTACTCTGTAGCATGTTATACTACAAAAGATTGGCCAAAGGTGACTTTGTGGTCTATTGTGCAAAAATCCAGATGGAAAGCTAATGGAGTCTGGAACACAGGGACCTGGGTTTAGGTATTGCCAGAACTTAATGAAATATTATTTTCTAGGCTCATTGGTTTCTACTGAGGAAGAGTTGGGACTCTCATTACTTTACCAGTGGTATTCATAGTATTGAAAGAATTTACTGAGAAAAACAGGAACTCTTGCAGGAATTGAAGATGTAGATGCAGATCCCAGATATGGAGCCACTGTGCTCGCTCTGTCTGCAGTGTAGTTCTCTGGCTGCAGGCTGGGCTAGGGAACTAATACTGGAACCCCAACTCTTGGGTTCCTCACTGAGGCCGTACACATGATTTTTGTTAAAGCTTTAGAACAGAATAACTGATGAAACATTAAATATTAATGTTCTTCTAAATTTGCAGAGTTTGTCTCAAATCTTAGTATAGAAATTCCATGTTTTCCGGTGGTGTCTGAAGATAAAATTGCCAGTTTGCAAACCTAGTGCAAGAGTATCGAGATCTGCAAAACTTGTCCCTAGGTGTAGGATGGGACCATCCTGAAATTTATTCTTGTTCTGAAGCTTTGTAACAGTGAAGAGTGGTACCATCAAACAGCATTTTACTTTAAACCTGAATTTCTAAAACTCCATCTTTCTTCTGTAAATTCTGTTCCAGCAGAAATGGTTTTACGATCTTATGTCAGTGAATATTATTCTACATATATGTACATGTCTGTTCACTTTTATGTTTGTTCGGTTTTTTTTGTCTTGAAGATTCTTGGATATCCCAGTCAGCTTCCTTCCCTAGGAATCAGAAGCAACCAGGTGTGGATTCCTTGTCACCTGTAGCATCACTTCCTAAACAGATTTTCCAGCCTTCTGCCCAGCAGCAGCCTTCTAAACAGGTTAAAGTCACATGTGCAAACTGCAAAAAGCCTTTACAGAAGGGACAGACCGCATATCAGCGAAAAGGATCCGCTCACCTGTTCTGTTCTACTAGCTGCCTCTCGTCGTTCTCACACAAACCCACTCCAAAGAAACTTTGTGTTATGTGCAGAAAGTAAGGGGTTTTACAATTTTGTTTCATATTATCACCTAAATCCAGTAATACTTGGGATTCTCATGCATGAATGAGAATTATTCCATTAATGATGTAAAATCTGACTATACAGCTACTTGATCTAGTGTCACTTTAATGTTGTTCAGAAATGTTGTGTTTATTGTGTCTGTTTAAACCTGGTATACTTTTTATTTTGTTCCAAGTTCAGAGTCTGGCAGATTTTCTATGAAAGCCAATATGATAAAAATGACTTTTTTTTTTAGTTCTTTTTTTAAAGACAAGGTGTCCAAGTTATAATATATCCTGTGACAAGATATATTCATGATATCTGAAGTCCTTTATGAAAAATATGGACCTTGTGTTTTATAGAAAGCATTTATTTTGATAAATGAAGATACAAAATCAAGAGGCTTTAAAAGGAGGAGAAACTGACATTTGCAGGAATCTAGAAGAAATTTGGGAGCACTTCCACTGCTGTCAGTTTGGGGAGAGGAGAGCCTTAGACTTTCCCCATAGTTAGTGGCAACTATGCCAACTTTTGAAGCTGAAAATTCCTTAAGTGGGCAGTACAGAGGGAGTGATGAGCATACCTGGTTGTGGCTTATTTTAAATTATTGGTTAGGTTTGACTTGTAATTTTTCGTTATTTCCCAAACTTAAAATTGCCAAAGAGAAGTCTTCCATAGTGGTGCTGTTGTGGTGTTAGGGGTACAAAACAGCTGTACTATCTTGTTTCTTTCAGTGTAGTGATTACTGAGATAACTTGCACTTTTTCGTGTGTTTTCAGTAAAGTCTCAATCCAGCACACCCTGCAGTGACACTGGTTAAATGATGAGTTCTTGCAGAACTAAAGAAGGCTTGCAGTAAAAACAGCCTTCATTAATGTCTGTTTTGGAGACGATAGTCTTAAATTTCAGATTTAAACTAGTGAAAACATTTTGCTTCTGTATGCAGTGTGGTGAATTAAAAGCTTTTATATTCACACATAAGCTACTGGTTTGAATCTCTTTTTAAAGAAAAAAAAAAAACCAACAGAACAAACCTTGAGACTCAGTAAAAATAAACTGTAGAAAGCATTGATATCCTGTATATTCATACCTTGGTACACTGAAAAGCTAGCAGATTCAGCTCTTTTTAAATACATGTAAAAGCTCAGATTCTCTTAACCCTGGCCTCTACAGAGCTAGTTTAAAGCTCTCTGTAATTTCTCTTGGCTTGTACATGTTTAAACACTGGGGTTTTTTATTTTTTATGAACCTGGTGACTACCAAATTCAGCTAGTTGCATTATAAATAAAGATGAAGATTAGATGAATCTTTTTATTTCTGAGTGAAATCCTGAAAGCTCATGGCTAAATCTGTGCTCTCTTGCAACATCAGAGATACTTAGCTGTGTATCGTAAGAGGCTACATACAGAATTGCCCTAGAAGTGAAAAGACACTATTTTTGCATGATGAGGAAAATACCTCATCTCTAGGTTCTGGGGTTACTTAGAGCAGTTTGTTTAGTGTATTTGATTTCCAGAGAACCTCTGTGAAGTCACCTTTGGCAGTTAATGCTTATAAACACAGGAGGTTCAACCTGAACATATGGAAAAACTTCTTTACTGTGAGGGTGACAGAGCACTGGACCAGGCTTTTCTGGAGACATTCAGAGCCCGCCTGGACGTGTTTCTGTGTGATCTTCTCTGGGTGATCCTGCTCTGGCAGGGGTTGAACTGGATGATCTGCAGAGGTCCCCTCAGTTTTTTAGGTGATGTTGATCTTTAGGCTTCCACTGGTATACAGATACTCAGTCACAGTTAAATAGAAGCCGTGCATTAAATTGTTCCTCTGAAGCATGACTTTGTAGTGAAGCCAAATCTTACCCGGCCTTTTTTTGCTTTATTGCTAAATTTCTGCTACCTGGCGCAGCAAACCAGGTTCTCCTTGCTCCATACTTGATTCTGTGTTCTTTTCCTACTAAAGCAGGTACAGTATTGTCAGATTGCAGTTCAGTGAAAGGATAACTCTAGCAAAATCCAGGAGATTCTGAATGTAAGTTGGATAGATGATAATATGGTATGTCATAGGTCAGACTTTACAGAGGTAATGCTCAGACTTATCTTTAAATATGTAGATTACTTGAAGTGAAAAAAAGGAAGCCTACAGTAACTTGAAAAAAAAATAATTGTATAACCCTATCTGAAAGGTTGGAGTTCTTACATATTTTATTGTAAATCACTTCTCTAGCACTCATCTGAACCTTTGTAACTACATCAATAGCGTAGGAATTATTACAGGAATGAAAGCATAGGATATGTCTGGCATTCTCCTTAGTGTTTATAATTTTTATTGACTTGTGTCCTTTGATACATGTTAATATGTGCTTTGATACAAGTTAATAGTGTTTATAAGTCCTGGTGGAATCCAGCCAGAAACTGCAAGCTCCTCAGGGCAGGAGCTGTGGCTTTGTTTTGCAGAACAGGAGTGATAACACTCCCGAACACAAATCCTCACAGGTTTGCCAAAGGGGAAGCCAAAATCTGCTCACTTGACTTTGATGTAAGAAGGCAGGCTTGCAGGTGTTAATGTCTCAGGGCGGTACAGGTTGATTTTCAAGGCAGTCTGTCTGGGGAAACATACAGCATTTTTACTATGTTTTCTACTCCATCCTAGTTTCAGGACTGGTAGGTACAAGTGTCTGGGATATGCATTTTCCTACTGGTGATCGATCCATCGTGATGTCAGTGGAGGTCCAGACATATCCAGTCAATTTTTTGTTCATTCTGCTGAACAGCATTTCCTGTATGCCAGCAATAGTTTATTTGCTTAGAGGACAAAGAGGGAGGCTTTCAGTTCTTTTCGTTACTGCTTCTAATTTGTGGTCTGTGATAGTTTGGGATTAAGAGTGAAATTACCTTAGAAATTACCTCAGAAACTGGGGAGATTGCAAAGGTGCACGGCCAGGCATGGTGTTAGCAGCTTTGCTAAGTTTGCAGTGTGTGCAGCATGCAATTGCAGATCAGGGAAGTCTAGAATTAACTTCAGTGAAAAACAGCACAAGTCAGTTTGGTTAGAAGAAAGTATGTTGTATTTTAGATTATTTTTATTAATAGTCGCTTGTCTGGTTTACTGCATTAAACTGGTACAGTTTCATGGGCAACGGCATGAGCTGTTCAGGTGCTTTGGGACTTTAATGACAGAATTAACTTTTTAAAAATTTTAAATGGTAAAACTTCTAGACAAGTGTGTGGTAGTTTCAGGCTCTTTTGTTATATTTGTAAGTATTTGAAAACAGCCTTCTCTCCTCCCCTCCTGAGATTAATACAGGAAAGAGTGGAGTTATATACAAATAGACTGTGTATTGCCTCTTACTATAGATCTGAATTTTTCATATGAAACTTAAGTATAGGTTTTGTGTAATGTAGCAAAAGGACTTGTTTAAATTTGCTCTGATATTTTTTTTGTGTGAGATTGAGTTTGCCATAGCTGGCACCTAATGGTGCATTAAAGCCACTTAGTTCTAGAGTAATGTCATAGGAAAAAAATAACCCAAATCCCAACAAAAAAAAGCTTTTTACACAGGAAAGACATTGTACTTGCAGTACTTAGAGTAGTTGTAAAAAATATTATTAAACTTAGTGTTTGACATGTGACTAACAACTTTCCACCCACAAAACTGGTTGAAATGTAAGCATTAAAAGGAAGAATGAGTCTTGTAAAGTGTTCTTGTTTAAATATATATGTATGTTTTTTATACACAAGCACACTAGAGGGTGTTTTTTTTGTCTTTCAGAGATATAACAACAATGAAAGGTACCATTGTTGCTCAAGTTGATTCAAGTGAGTCTTTCCAGGAGTTCTGCAGTACGTCGTGTTTATCCTTCTATGAAGATAAACAGAATCCCTCGAAAGGAGTTTTGAATAAATCAAGATGCACGATCTGTGGTAAACTGACTGAGGTCTGCTTAACTGTTTTTTCTCTTATTAATAGTCATCATTGAGCAATATAACTTATATTCTGAAAATAAGGAAATTCAAAATCTGATTCAGTATTTTCATATGCAGTGAGATATTAAGATATGCAGGCTTAATGTTCATGGAAAGCAACTTTAAGAAGGAATAGTTCAAAGAAGTTAATATTTGATTTTTGTTTCAGAAACTTGAAGTGCCTTTTGCTGATACCTTGTAGTTACTGTCAATAATTCTGTTAGGTGTAGAATCTAGTAATTATAACCCAGATCTCCCACATAAAAGAGTTGCTGTTGAAAAACGTCAAGATTTACTGTATTACGTACTTCTTCTTACTGTATATTTTGAAATAATTTGCACATATTTTTAGAGATATTTAGAATTTAGATACTTTTTAAATTCTCATTAATTTATTGATTTACTCTTGATGCCATTACTGGGCCCACCATAGTTCAGGGTACTACTTCACGCAGTGTACGTGTCCAGCCAGTCTGTGTCGTGTTGTTGGCCTGCAATTTGAGTGTTTTTATAAAATTACATAAATTTACCTTCTGCTCTAATATGCAGTTATTACATCCTTCCCTGTGAGCTTTGCTTCTAGGCTAAAAGAGCAGATGAGTCCAACAATTTTTCCTAGAACTTCAGAGACAACAGAAATGCCAATCTGTTCCTGTATTTTTATGGTCATTTCAGTCATATCTGTCCTTAAATAGTGACCTATAAACTGAGTTCAGTTATTGTACTTGAATGTGAGACACTTGGCTTGTCTAGTAGTTTCTGGCAACTTTGTGCTTGTGTGTTGATAGAAGACTTTCTTCTTTTTGCTTTTTAGATTCGTCATGAAGTTAGTTTTAAAAACATGACTCATAAGTTGTGCAGTGACCATTGCTTCAATAGATACAGGATGGCAAATGGTTTAATAATGAATTGCTGTGAGCATTGTGGGGAGTATTTGCCCAGTAAAGGAGCTGGAAACAATACTCTTACTATTGATGGTCAGCAGAAAAGATTCTGCTGTCAGAACTGCGTTGGTGAATACAAGCAGGTAATTACTTCTTTACCTTTAACTTACAATTAAATAAACATTAATACTACTTAAATTTATCCTTTACTCACAACATGCTTTCACTTCTCATTTCTGAAAATGAAATTAGTGCCAGAGAGGGCAAACTAGCTGGAACAGACCTTTTACTGCTGGCTCTTCTGATGTTGCTGTAATAGCAGTATCTATTTGTGTTAATGAAGGTATCATTGAAATTAAACTTTCTGTTAATAATAATTTCTATTTCATTGTAATGAGTGTATCACTTATAAGTATGTTAATAGCAAGCCCAACACACAGGCTTACTGGTCCTTAAGTGATGTTCTTGTTTAGATATAAAAGCTCGCATATATGCATTTGAAATACTAAAAAATGTGCAGAGCATACAGATTGGATATCGCTGTGAGAGTGCTCTGACTGATTACTCGTTGCTTGTGTACGTGTGCTATGTAATCGTCTTCACTGTACAGCCTAGGATTCCAAAATGTACTGGTACTTTCCCCCCTCCATGTGTTAACTTTTGTGCTTTCATTTTCTTTACTTGGTTTGTTTTTTATTTATTCTCAAGACTGTTAAAATAGCAGAAATGGTTGTGGTTAATGTAATTCTAAATCAAGAAATCTGATGCTGATGTCTTTTACATAGTACAGAGCCAGCTTAGCTCTGAACCATTGCTAATGCTGGCTGGAAGGTTTAAATGTTAATCACAGTATTTATGGTATAATAGGATAGCTCTGAAATATTTAGTATTTTGAGGGAAGGATATGCAATTCGGGGATTTTTTGATTTCTTTGGGGTTTTTTTTTTTGCTTGGTACATTTTACTCTGAGTTTGTAGGAATAGTGTTATGAATTATGAAAGTTCTATTTTACTTGCAAGAAATTTCTGTATCTGATTTTGAAGTTCACACTTGAATATGTGAGTTGCACCAGTGCTGCACATTGCTTTGGGTTCTTTCTTCATCTCTTTCCATTTTTAAGAAACCAATGATCCTAGAGAAAAGGGAGTGCAGTGCTGAATGGTTTTAAGTTTTTAAACGTTGCATCATGTATATTTATGTTTTTCTCTTTAGAAATTCAGTTCTGATGCTTTTGGGGATGGCTGTTCTTGGGTATATGCAGTGCGCAAACTGCAAATCTGGAAAGTGCGTATGTAAACAGCGTAACTGCAAACGTAACATAAGCGTTATTCTTTTGTCACAGCTAAACCAAAAGGGACAGGATAGGTTTCCGAGATACTAAAAACGTAGGCATGTCCAGAAGCCATGGAAAGACTTGAAGAAACGTTGAATACTGTCACTCGAAGAAACAAAAAGGCATGAGATTAACTTTGAACTTGAGACATTCCCACACAACCAGTATAACGTGCACTGCACATGGAAATATGAGACGAACATGGAATTTTGAGAGGTCGAATGATAAATCTGTACTTAACTCTCACTACAGACTGTACTCTGTTCAGATGTTGTTGTATTTTGTGTATTTGAGAATGAGAAGGACACGGGTAGCAAGCTGTGGTATGTTCTGGTTTGTTTCGGGGAGGAGGAGCAGTTTGCAGTACCAGGAATCTTCACAAGTAGTGCCAGGTATTGTGCATTATTGGGAGGATCCTTAAGAGAACCTTTAACATTGAGACACGTTGCTTTGGTGCATTCAGGTGTGACAGCATCCTTTATTCAATCAAGTTTTTAATGCTTTTGTGGAAATATGTGGCACTGGGGAACTGTAATAGGCTGCAAGAAGCTTAATTCGAGTGGTCATGTGCATCCGGTTTGGAGTGGTGATTAAGTGGAATTCTTAACTAGTAGGTTTCAAATACTCCTAGAGTGTGGTGTGGGGATTTGGGGATATTTTTGATATTAAGAGAAGTTCAAACTATAAAGTTAGAAGTTTTTTAGTGTATGTTGGAAGTGTCAAAGTTGCTCAGGACACTCTTATTTGAGAATATTTTGTTTTCTAGCAGGATTTATTTAGGTTTGAACTTACATTTGCATTAAGGTTTTTTTAACTGAATGTTTCCAAAGAATTCTGTTTTTTAAAAGAAAGAAATTTAGACTAGAAAATGTCACTGGCGATTTCTTAGGCCATGTTTGGTAAATCGTAGGTTGCTTTGTTGAGTCATAACAATGTTTAATTGAGAATTTTTGATGAGTTGTTGCTTTTGAAGAAGAACCAGTGAAGGAGACAATATGGGAGAGTTGCTGTTACATACTGAAATAAACTCAATGGAACCAATAATACAGGAAAAGTTGATGTATCATTTGATTACAGCATTGTGTTGTACAACCATTATTGTGTGTCACAACAGTTTTAGCAAATGTTTTCTTACAAACAGTTGTAAAATACATAGGTCTTACTGATAAGAGCTTTGTATTAAGCAGTTTATTTTGTGAATGTCAAACACCTATCAACATGCTATACATTTGTAGTAGTAATAAATGAAAACTGAGTCTTCTTACTTGTACCTATATATACTTCATCCCTATTTTTTGAATAAATATTACACTGATTTGAACAATTAATTTTCAATAATATCATGGACATTTTTTCTTCCTGGAATGAAAAGAAATTAAAATTGGGGGTAATAAAAATTACTGTGGCTCTCGGAATGGCCATATCCCAAGTGCAAATAATCCATCAGCTACTAAAGGGTTTCTTTCCTCTTCTTTAGGCGGAAGTAAGGAAAAGTGTTATTCCTGGGAGGGGAAGTTTTTTCTCGAGTGTCTAAGTCACTTTTAAAGATGATGGATACACATAGCTTTCTACGTACCAGTTTCAGAAACAGCTTTAAAACAGAGACACAAATAATCTTGAATGTTGCATCCTGCATTTTGCTTTTCTGAGGTGATGGCTGTTCTTTCTTACCTAAAACTGAAGTAATCAAAGAGCTGAGGTTTGTTACATCTCAAAAAAGCTATGAAAAAAAATAGATCAATAAATTTTGTAAGAATTAAAAAAGAAAAATTACTAGATTTAGCCTAACTGTGGTTATATGTAAGAGCATGTTAACTTCGTGATGGCACAGCAGCCATTCCTGAAGGCAGACAAGTACAAGTTGAGCTTTTTTAAAAAAAATAAAACAGTGATAAAATTTGTGCTCCAAAAGTGAGATCACTGAGACAATTTAGATCAAATGTCAAAACACAACCCTTATTGGAAGTCGTCGTTTTTTTAAACCTGAAGAAGGCTACTTCTACTACATCATAAATTCTTTACCTGTTGCACTGAGGCTCAAACTCTTCACATGGTGAGGGGCAAGAGGGACATGAATGATGCTAAAACAAAATGAATAAAACAAAAAACAGTGCTAGAAGAGAAGGAGATCATACCGGACAAGGAGGTGGCTAAATTGTCTATGTAACTGTGCAGATGCTGAAATATTTTATTTCTTTGAATAAGCATTTAATATAATTAAAATGAGAACATAACTTTAAAAAATTAGTATCTATGCAGCAAATTGAAACAAACCCGAAATGTGCCTGCCATGAAGACATATTAACCAGAAGCACATACATACCTTGAGTCAATGTTTCTGATACTACTGCGTATTTTCTGTATTTTTATTTTCTATAAACAGTCGACTTCCTTTTCAAGGCAATTGTAATGTTTGTGTCCTGGTTTGCTGGATTTGGGTACAGGCTTCACAACCTTGTTCTAAGGAACGTGTTAACTCTGTGACTTGACTGTGCAGCCAACCATGCCTTTTAATGTTCAACTGAGTCTGCGTCTGCTTTTAAAAATGCAGTCCTTATCTGCTTTATTACTGGCCTGATCAGTCCACAGTGTTCTGGATTTGGCCACGAAAGCATTTAGTCCTTTCCTAGTTTAAAATGTTCCTTTACTTACCTTGCTTTGTTTCCTTAACTAAAATTCTTCTTGTCAGCGTACGACCTGGGATTCACTTGCTTTAGGTGCTGCTTAGAAGTGATGGTCTTCATGTGCTGTCAGAAAAGGCTGGAAGGAGCTCAAGCTGTTTCTTCATGGGCTTCTTCATAATAGCTCTGGAGTGGAGTAAGGGGGGAACGCAAGCCAAATGAGTCTTTTCCTAGTTGGAGAGGATGCTTGCAGTGTCTTTTCCTCCAGTTGAAATGTTCCTTTGGTCCTGAATAAATGTGCATTTGTTCGACTTCTTTGATTAGATGAAGACTCACTACTGAATGTGCTTCAAGACTGACCTGGCTGTGCCATCCCTTTAAGCTATCCACAGTCAAGCAATAGAAAAAACCCAACCTAGGCAGTTGAACTTCCTTGTTTCCAATTCTGCTTCTTGCCAAACAACTGCTTTTGTGAGACTCTCCTCAAACTCACTTCATCTGCTTTATCAATGTGCAGGGGTTTAGGAGCCTCAACTGTGTGCCGTAACGTGCGCATCAGCTCTGCAGCTTACGATTCATTGTTTCTTTGGAGTTTGCATTTACTCTCACAAAATGAATTGTTAGATGTCACTGGGTGCTCTGATAGAAGGTCTTGTCACATAGTACTCAGGTGGAAGAGATCGAGGGTTTTCAACTTTGTCTTGTCCTGTGCAGTGTCTGTTCCTTTTCTGTGCTGCTTTGCTGTTAGGACAGATCTGTCCTTTTTATTCTAATAGCACAAGTAGCTATACAATCTACTGCTTCCTGTCGTCGTTACTGCTTTCTAAACACTTGTTTCCAAGTGTCAGCTTCAGGAGTAAATACTGGTGACAGAATAGGTAATTGTGAGAGTTGTACGGCTCCTTTATGTTGACGTATTAGAAATACTGACTTTTCAACTTTTTTTTTTTAAATTTCTAGTCACTTTTAAAGAGCAGTTCTGTGGTTTTAGCCAGTTCAAACTGTGGTTTAGTAGTGGAATCTCTTCCTCATCTGGTAAACCACTTCTGTCTCACTTCAAGTAATACTTTGTATAATATTAAGTAATCTCTGATAATAATAATGTCTGATAGTATGTACATTTCTACAGACAGAGGTAGTTAGATTCTTTTACCCCGTCTACTGTGGTTAAATGACAGAAACCTTTATCAACCAATAAATAATCAATTCCCCTTTCTTCCTGCTTAGTGGTGTGGGAGATTTTTGAGGCTTCTCAGTGTTTATGCTTCCAGTTTTTTGCGTCTCTGATGCAAATCAAGTCCTTCTAGAAACTATCTAGTTCTACCTTCTTTTCTGCCTTTCGTTTACTCCTGTTTCTGGAGCCATTTATTTTGCTGTTTCTGCTTCAAATGTCTTGTCTTCAGCTGTCAAAGTTGCTGGTCTTCAATAAAAACTGTATTATCAGCTTCCTTAGGCACCTGAATATAATTTACAGTAAGTGTTCAGGATGGTTCTTTGTCCATATTTTAGAAGATAAAGTGACATAGATACATCAGAGATGTTAAAAGAGCTTTTGATTCTGAAGAAAAGTACCTACAGCAGTCAAAATTGTTAGGTGTGTTTGGTGTGGAAGGAAATTCTTGGGAAGAGGAAGCAAGTAGGTGATAGGACTAGGTATCAGAATTAGGATGGATATAACCACATCTGTGCACTCCTGTTCCTGGAGTAATCGGACTGGGTTGAGGGGATGAAGGAGAAAAGACAAAACAGAAACAGCTGAAACACTCAGTTCATGTCAAAGTAACTTGCTTTTTGAGGCAGGGGGAATAAGGTTTTCAGCTCTGCTTTTCTTGAAGGCATGAAGGCAGGTGTCTTGAGCAGGAACAAAACTGGCGAAAACAGGGAGCTGAGGCAGTTGGCGATGCTAGAGAGAAGTTGCTGGACTAGTTACTGATTTGGCTGTTGGCAGAGTTCAGCTGATGAAACACAAGCACAAGTCACTTGGTGTTTAAGGGCCACAAAAACAATTACTTCAGCTTTTCTTCTTTAAGACTGGGCAAATGCTTTTGAGGTGTTACTAATCTTAATCTCTGTTGTTGGAACAGGGAAGTTGTTATTCTTAGGGGAGAGATTATTTGAGTGCAGTATTTAAAAAGACTGAATAAATAATAGAGTTTCTTCTTTCTGTGCTGTTACCGATTCTGCTGACATCTGGTTCTTTTCTTAGACGTGTGTGTTTCCTCTGGATCCATCTGGACCATCTTTCTTTCAAATAAATCTGAAGTAGTATAGCTGCTCTTTGTTTGATTGGGTCAAATACTCTCTGTCCCAGAGTGTCCCAGAATACTTACTCTTTTCTAGAAGCTTTCCTTGTATTTATTTTATTTCTAATCTGAAGCTGTTACTTTGTAAAGATACCAGAGAGAAGTTTGCCTGGATTTGAGGTTTTACCATGGACCCTACGAGTTCAACTGCAAAGCATTGCCTTCAACAGGAAGCAAATCTTTGGGCTGCTCATTGTAGAGGTCAGCTGGTGGTCTGGTGTTCTCGATTGACCGGCCCTTGCATGGGAGAAGGTGTAGCAAGAAAGCTCTCCTGTGCTACAGGCATTTTCTTCATCCTGCTCTCTGTTCTTCTGGAGACATGTGATGCAGATCATACTGTTTTTTCAGTCAAGAATAATTCTGTAGCACAGATGCAAGGCACTAATAGCTTTATTGAAACACTTGCAGCCAGAAAGTGCAAGAACAGAGACTTCTATTAGCTTAAGTTACAAGCAGAAGTGAACCTTACTTCAACAATACCGTGAAATTACATTGTTGGGACGATGTTCATTTGGGGGCTTGGTCTTTCTTTTCGGTAGGATGCATGCAAGAGAAGCGCTAGAATTCAGCTTTCATTATTCTTGCAGTAAGATCAGGACTTCTAAAATGATTGTTGCTGATAATGGTGAGAATAAAAATTCCTCATAAACCCAAGTGAATTTTCTCTTACTTCCAGGAATTTGGATTTCTGTTGCAACAGTACTTGTATTTCTGGGATATATCCCATTCATGTCTTTTGTCTTGCATCCTAATAGCCACTTTTGTAGTTGCCAATTGAAATTCGGTAGTGTCCTAGTGGACGAAATGAAGATTTGAAACATGTATAGAACTGGTAACTTGCAAGAGTTCTTAAATCCCATGAAGTGTTTTACAATACGTCTTTTTCTCAGTTACCTATCATGAGGTACCTATCATGAAGTAAACCCAATTTCTAGGTTTAAGTCTGCAATAGGGTATACAAACAAGTCATGAAAGAATGAATCAAGAAGAGAAGAATATTCAGGCTTCTGTATTTATTTTAGCTTTTATACTTTGGAAGAGGCCAAATATGCAAAGGGATCTAGCTAAAATTAGATCATCTCAATGCAGAATCTAGTAAAGAGGGAGAGGTGGTGTAGTCAGGCTACTTTGCATCAGACCTACCCTCAGAGGGCACTGGGTCGTCATTCTCTAGAAGTCTTGCCTGTGAATTATCTTTTATCTTGTACTTTGTAATCTAATTGATACAATTTTTTAAACTAATCTGACAGCAATGTTTTTATTTTATTTCCTTAAAATTGCAGTCCTTAAACTTAACGTTTGTTTTCATAGGACTCTGTAGATTTGAATTTGACAGAAGTGCATGCAAGGAAATTGCTTGGTGCTTTCTCTTGTGGATGGGTTCTGTGTTAATTCCATGTTTGAAGGAAACACGAGACTAGTTTGAATGTGCAGGTTTTTGTCTATAATCACTTTTGCATGCCACTGAAGCATTGTGGGGAGCACAAGATGAAGCCAGTACTTCATCTGGAATGGAGGATAACTGCCAAGAAAGCAGCTTTGGAGAAAAAGACTTGGAGTGTCCTGGTGGACAACAAGATGAACAGGAGTCAGCAGTGTGCCCTTGCAACAGAGATGGCCAACTGCATCCTGGGTTGTGTCACAGAACGCGTGAGGTTGGAAGAGACCTCTAAAGGTCATCTTCCTCTTCTCCCTCTATCGGCCCCCTGGTGCCCCCACTTTAACAGGGGCACCGGGAGCATGTTGTCCAGGATCGTGTCCGTGGGAGTTTTGGGTATGTCCCACGATGAGGACTCCACAGCCTCTTTGGGTAACCTATTGCTATATTAGCAAGAGCGTAGCCAAGCAAAGTTATTTCTGTGCCCATCCCCTTTCCCCCATCCTTCTGCACTTCTGAGACTGCATCTGGAGCCCTGTGTCCAGTTCTGGGTTCAACAGGATGAGAGGCATTGGATGTACTGATGCAAGTTCAGTGGAGAGCTACCAATGTGTTCAGAGGGCTGGAGCACATGGCATAGGGGGACAGGCTTGGGAGACCTTACTTTTAGTTTGTTCAACCTTGAGAGGGCCGAAGGGGGATCAGTTAGATCTAATGGGAGAAGTGCACAGTGGAAGGATGAGAGGTGGCAGACACAGCTTGAAAACTAGGGGAAACTTGGTTTAGATGGAAAGGTTCTGGGTTTGTTTGCAGGTTTTTTGTGTTGTGTTTTTGTTGTTTTCGTTTCTGTGAGGGCAGCGAAATACTCCAGAGAGGTTTTGGAATGCTCATCCATGAAGATGCTCAGATGTGACTGGTCAAGATCCTGAGCAACCAGCTCCAGAGCTGCTTTGAGCAGGAGGTTGCACTTGACCTCTGGAGTTCTCCTCCAATCTACATGATTCTGTGGTTCTGAAACAAAGAATGAAGCAATGATGTTTCAAATAAAGAATTAGAAAGACTGGTGGTGGGTTTGTTGGGGTTTTTTGTTCCCTCTTCACTTAGTCAGTAATGGTGATTTTGGTATTCTGTGTTGGTTTTTTTTTCTCTACCAGTGAAGTTCTGTCTTTTGTGTCCTGACCATGAAACACCAACAACATTGACACAGTTTTACATTTTTCTAAATTTCTTTTCTGGACACCCGCTTCTCCTTGAGTATGGTTAAAATATCCAATTAAAAAGAAAAAGGCTCTGTAATAACATGAGAAGAGCCGTTCTGGTTCAGGTCGGGGCTTGAGACTCCTGCAGAGTCAGTAAGTGGGCATGGAGGGAAGAGTAAGGACAGGGCAGGTACTCTGGGTATTTTCCCCTGAGCATTCTCTTGGCTTCTGACTCTCCAGAGGTCAGGGGATCTCTTGAACCTTGAGCGATGTTTCTGTACGCTCTTTTTAGTGAAGGCCTTTAATTGGTGCTTGTCCGGTCTGGGTAAGAAGTTGTGCTGACCTGCTGTTTGTTATGTGAAGAGCTGCTCCTGTTGTTTGTTTTGAAACTTACTCTGCTGATATTCATGTGATTTCCTGTAGTTGTTAATATTAGAAAAGACAGTGAACAGTTGACCCACGGTGCCCCACATTATACCATTTTTGGTTCTGTTGTTATCCTCTTAAGTTATTTTGTTTCCAGGCCAAAAATCATGAGAATGCTCTGCGACCTTCTATGTTACTGTAGTTCTTGGCTTTAGTGAATCTTCTGTGTATTTATTCCAGCTAGAAGGCTACTTCTAGGGAAAGGATTCTTTTTCAGCAGAATGAAATAAATACTGCAGATTCTTAGAAATAAAAGATAACGTTTTGTGAATAATGTGAGAGTAGAAATGTAAATTACCTGAGAGCCTTGAGAAGAAAGAGTCTCATGTAGAAATGTGACACTTAGGAACAAGAGAAAATCCTTGGTTTGCATTATGGCTATCTGAAAACATGGGATACTTCAGCACAGGTTTCTCTGTTGGTATAGTCGATGGAGGAAACCTTTGAGTTAGACTATTAGAAAAGTAACTGTTTGAGACCTGTATAATGCTGATTGATTAGTATTTTCAGGTATGCTTTATTTTTCTTAATAATTATTTTGTACCCCTTGGTTTTTTAATAGTTTTAGTACTTGAAAGTTTGGGGAGTGCTGGCAAGAGTAATAAAAACTCGGGAAAGAAGTTCCACTTGAAGGAGGTGATGATTGTGAGGTTTGGGGAGCAATAAATTTGAAGAGACTGCAGGCTTTTTAACTTTTTTTTTTTCCCTTCACTTTGGTAACATTGCTGCTTGATTATATTTGTGAACACTTTGTTAAGCTGTTTGTCAGCATATTTGCATCAGTGCTTCTAGATTGACGTTCTGGTTTATTCTGGAAGGACCAAGCCTTTTTGTGCACACAGGTTTCTTTGATGGTTGTTGTCCATTAAGCTCGGTCCAAGAAGCCCTTTGTAAATTGTGTCCTGTATTCTCATTGGTAATAGAACTTGAAATATTTTTGGTATCTTGACACATAATTCTTTTTGGCGGAAATGCACAGTAAAGGTTTCATCAAAGCAACACGTGGAAATTAGGAAGCTGTGCGGTATTTTGAAGTTTTGTTGGTCTCTGCAAGGTGCTACACTTGATTTGTGATAGAGGCATGTGTATCTGTATGTTTTCGTGTACATGGTTTTAATATAGGCAGGTAATACATGTTATAAAACTAAGTTTCTTTTCTGGCTGTCTGTAGGACTGGATTTAGCGAGTTCTCCAATGTAGGTAGTTAAAGATAGGAAAAGCAAAGATACCCATGAAGCTTCTGTTGCTCTGAACAAAGTAAAGCACCAGTGAAACATACTTTGCTTTTCCTTCTCCCTTCAGCCCTTGGAAAGAGGGAGAGGTAGTGCCATAATTGTTCAGCAGAAGAGAAGTCTTAAGTGCCTAAGTATCAGCAGCGTATTTTCTAATAATAATGAGAGAGTCTGTGTGATAGGAGATTCATCGCTGCTCAAATGAGGGATTCTCTGTGAGCACTGTCAAGCCATGACACTACTTCTGTGGGCACAGAATGTGTCTATAGCCATTTTTTTTCTGAATCTTGCTTTATGGTGCTTGAGATATTTGCCTAACACTGAAATAGGTAATGCATGTAGCAGATCAGAACTATCGATTTTGTGTGTTGACTGTGTCATTGGCATTTCTACTTGGTGTGACTTTCCTGTGCTTTCTATAAAACATTTGTTCCCTTCTGTGGGAAACTGCTGACTGATTGACTACTGTGGTGAGAGATGGCAAAATGGGGTCTATTACCAGGTTCATGGAGTCACAGCTGCTCATTGGATTCAACGAGGAGCATAGGAACCCTGTGGTGTGTTTCTCTTGCATGGAGGACTGTTAGCAGGAGAGCTGGGAAGTTAGAGGTTCTCCCGAAAGTGCTGATATCAAGAAACTGGTACACCGAACTCATACTTGGTAAAACTAAGGATGTTACAATTTGGAGAATACAATTTTTTTTTTCAATGTTAGCACCATCATTTATCTTTCATCTTTTCCATGCCAGACTCCTTTCCTTACAAACATTGTCCCAGCAACATGGAGAGAGGAACAGAAATATTTCAAACTCTCTAACTCAGCACAACTTGCTGTATACTCTTATCACAGTTCACTGTGTGCAGAGGGGTTTGGGTTGGTTTATTTTGGAGATGGGGGTGGGTTTTGGGTTTATGGGGGGTTTTGTGAGGGTTTTTGGTTTGGGTTGGGTTTGGTTTTGTTTTGTCTTAATGCAGAAGTTTAGTTTTAGCCAGCCTCCCCCCAGCAGTAAGACACCCAGCCATAGTGCTGAGTGCTCCTGAGAGGATGATCACGAGAGTTCATTCATACAGGAAGATTCTGGTGGGGGACCAAATTGCAGAAGTAAATAAAAAAGCTTTCTTCTGTGTTTCTCATACCATAATAAAACTAAAAGCCAAACATAGTTTTAACTAATGCATTGTTTTGCTTTGTTTTATGTTGTAGAAATATGGCAAATTAACATCTTGTACTGGCTGCAGAGCTCAGTGCAGGTTTTTTGACATGACTCAGTGCATAGGACCTAATGGATATATGGAGCCATACTGCTCAACTGCATGCATGAACACACACAAATCAAATTATGCAAAATCACAAAGTAAGTGAAAAGGATGATGGATTTGCATCACTGATAAGAGTAGAGGGTTTTTTTTTAAGTTTGGACACTGGGGGTGGGTTGTTTTGAATGAACCTGTGCAGATGTGACTTTTAATTTTTAAAGAAGATCGTCTTATATTCAGCATAGCAAATAGACCCATGGGGGGGTCATTTTCCCCACTGGCTTTTTTGTTTGATGTCAGAAATGGTTTACAACTAAAGGCTTTGTGGGAAAAACTGTTGAGGCATGATGTGCTCTGATGTGTCACAGAGTGGTAGTGCAGTTTTCATGTGTGTGGATTAATATTCTCTTGTCTGTGATCCAACCCCACCACATTTTATCTCCTCAAGCAACAACTGGAGAAGGATAGAGGTACTTATAATGTTTATGGACATTTACTAGGTAAACTTTTTAATCTGGGTGAAAGGAACTGATAAACAACTCGAAATGTGTGTTCTTCAATATGCAAAGCAGGCATAGATCTCAATTCAGTGAACTCAAAGTTGAAAATACCCTAACAAATTTTATAGACGAAGGTGTAATTCCATATTTAATGCTGATCCTTAGTGGAAGAATTCGGCAAAACCATTGCAGTTTCTTTTGGTTTATGTGGCTATAGAAGCTGACTAGAAGACAGATAAATCTTAGCTTTTTACTTTGGAATGGTGGGAAGAGCTGACCTGTAATCCAGGTTTTGGTTTTTTTGCGCTACTATTTTGTGTTTTATTTTGTTTGTAAACTACGTTTTTCTTCTAGGTATGGGAATTATTTGCCACTTTTGTAAACGAAACTCTTTACCTCAATATCAAGCCACAATGCCTGATGGAAAACTGTACAACTTTTGCAGTTCCAGTTGTGTAGCTAAATTTCAGGTTAGCTGTTGTGTTAAATTTTTCCTCCCTAAATATTTGTGTACCTGTGTTTAAGTATTTGCATATTAAGCTTCACTTGCTTGTATATACATGTTTATGAGTTATAATTAACAAAGCAGATGCTTCTGGCTCATAACAATTTCTTTGATCAAAGTGCTGGTTTACAATGATAACGCTAGCTGCTATGTTAAACTTACAAAATTGGGTAATAACAACCCATTTATCCTTGGTACCATAAGAAAATGCAGAGCACTATCACTACACATCTTATTTTTACCACCCCAGCTTCATTATGTAGATGAGCCTTGCTGTTTTGCATCGAAGGTCAGCAGGTTTCATCTCTTTTTGTACTGAATACAGTAACAAAATTCTCATGTTGAATATAGTTCTAACAAAGGTGTGTCACGGGGAACAGTGACTGTCTCTGAAATGAAAGCTCTAGCCATCAGAATGCTTAGGGATCAAACTGTTCGTTTAAATAACATTCAGAAGCCAGAGTGTTGCGAGCCTAATCGTACGCGTGCTGGAAGAGGGTGTTATGCTTGTTGAAAATGTCATCTTTTTAGTATGACTTAAGGTTAAAGTATATGTAAAATGTGTTGTAGTGAGTAATCTCTAGGTGGTCATAGAACAGTTTTAAAGCAAGCTTTTCAATTTTTGTATGTGAACACAGTTTTTCCAGATGTGCAGTGTACAATTGGTAATTGCCTCCTCGTGTGTTGTTGAACAATTACACCCAGACAGGGTTTTCCCATTTCTCATTAAACTTTGCTGTTTTCTGACAACTGGAACACACATCAATCTCTTTAATTGCTTCCTTAATATACCCTTGGTAGGATCTCCCATCATGTAGCACTGTTTTGTGGTTCCCTCCTAACCAATTTAGGTTAGTGTCTGTCAGTGGAACTGATTAACAAAATAGATGCCGATTGTTAGCATGTAATGACAAATATGTAATACTTCTGACAAACTCATTCGGCACCTATTTTATTCCACATGGTCTTGCAATTGATTGCAGCCCCATGAGCTCTCAGAACAAAACCTTCCTGCTATTTGAGAGAGAAAAATAAAGCTAGGGAATGACAAATGCAGCCTGGGCCTTCTTGTGTTTGCAGTTAAGTCAACATTATTGAATATAACTGCCAGATCAGTTGATGCTGGTTGTGGGTTAATGATCTTCAAGACCTTGCTAATGATTCTGTTGCAGTTTCAGCGCTACATGTAGATCTGTCTCTTTTTAATGTTGTAGTGTAGTTTAATTAGAGCAGCCATACAGTCTGTGAGTTCTCAATGAAGACCAAGAACGGGTGGTCACTTGCTTACAGTCAGTTTGTTCAGACATCTTTGTTGGATTCTAACTTTTGATAGTTTTTATGTATTCACTGTCTAGAATAATAAAATATATCCACCGTTGGCTAAGAGTTGATTGTATGAGAGCAGCTTCTTTCTTCTGTTCAGTGTTCAGTATTTAGGTGGAAAGGGCAGTATACCACAGTGTGAGCATTGGACTCCTAAGTGCTCCTTTGAGGCTTTTTATACTCAGTGACACATAAGGGACTGAACCTAAATTGAGTAAATGGCTTAATCCATTTGGTCAATTGGAATGTTTTCTGCAGTGATATTTTGAAAAAATGACTGATTTACTATGGTGCTCCTTATTTTTCACTGTGCCTGTTCTTCCCATATGTTTTTCTTTGTTAGGGGTTACACTTCTCAAAGCAGCATAACTGCTGTTTCAGGTCTGTGTCTCACTGCTGCAAAAACTTTAGTCCTTTGGGTCAGAAATGGGTTGGAATATTGAAATTCCTGATTTGTTTGCAGTACTTCAGGGTTGATTGTAATTTTATCTTATGAGTAACTTTTTATTTCTGGATAACTATCTTAATGTATTAAAATATTTGAAAGATTTAGTTGAGCTGCTTGTTGTGCAGCTTACATCCATATCTGTGTTCTCCTTTGCGCAAACACCTTGCAAGAGCATTCGTCCTTGAAAGGAAGAGGGTAAAGGAGGGAGAATAGCCTGCTTGATGTGATTGTTGCTTGGTAGAATAGTGTGACTGTATCTTGTTTCCTTTCATGCTCTGTCTTGGAGGGTGTTACTGCAGAGTTAAGGATAGAACTGTTCCAAAGTTGTATATTTTAAGCCAGTTTTGCTATCAGTACCTTTCCTGAGTCAGTGAAAGATCATGCTCTGAACTTGTCTTTTAGGGAAAAAGAAACTGCTAACTTCTTTATTGTGAACATTGAGGCTGTAGTACAAATGTATTGAAGTACAAGCTATCTTGCAAAATATGTCTACGCGAAATTTTCAGAAAATTTGTGCTAAAGGTTTTTTTTTATTCCTGCCCTAATTCATGGATGTTTCTGGAGAGTTGTATCACCAGTATGTTTAAGAATTGTAAGTACAATGCTTTAGCAGGTTACTTACTCTGGTTATTCACCGATGTTGTGTTCTTTTACCATCATTATTGTGTCTGTAAGTGTTCTTTGTTTTATACCTTAAATCTCTGCTTCTCGCACACACACATACATCTATTTAAAAAAGGAGCATGTTGGAGCAGGAAATGTGGAGGAAGCTTGGCATGCTTGTCACAGAAATACTTTTCCAGATTTTATTATAATAAAAATAATTGAGGTTTTCACACTGACACTGGAAGATCTGTGTGTGCATGAGCACAAGGAGAGTGTTTGGTTCCTTCCCCATTTAATTTAGTGCCCTTGATTTTGTTTGTGGCACAGGCCTAGTAGATGACCGTACGTAAAAGATTCCTCGTATGTATGTCCTTCTCTTACCATGTTAAGAACAACTTAATTCTTTCAAAGTAACTTTTCCTCAACTAGGAAAAAACTGACCACAGTCTGTCTGCCTACTTAACCCTTCCATATATACATTTATATGTACAGAAATGTTTCCAAAGCTGGGGTTTGTGTTGCTATGAGCAAGGGTAACTCCTCTGTCGCTTACTCTGCGGTGGCAGTGGCAGGCCAGGGGCAGTGGTTTCAGAGGTATCTTTGATAAAGCACTACATTGAGAAAACCTTGCTGTTTGGGGTGACCTGTGAAAGATTTTAATGACTTGATCTTTTTGCTGCGTTACTCTTCGTCTGTAATGATGCTGCCAAATAATTCCTAGAGATGTTCTCTATTCTAAGCATATCTTGTAAGTCAGAGGTAAAGCAGGATGATGAGAACACTGTGTGCGTGTCATCTTGACGCATTGTCAAGCAGGCCTTAATTGTAAGCAGGATAATAGAAACTTTAAGGAGGCATACAAAATACGTTGTGATTAACTGTTGATTTTACAACTATCTTCTGCTTGGTTTAAAGCTTTCAGTAGTACAAATTCAGTTCTTTACTGATTTCTGTGGGAAAATACTTAGTTGACCATAGCAGTTTATGATAAAGTATTGGTTTTATTTTAGAAGCAGTAATGCTTAATTGTTTAGATTTTTTTAATCTACAGTTAGGTGTGAATATTCTCTCAAACAAGTTTTAAACAGTCACATACTGCGTTGTTCTCACACCTTCAGCTTTTGTTGTTGTTCAGTTACCAGTTCTCTGTACTGTGTAGGGCCTGAATTCCTGCCACAGCAAACATTTTAGAAAAGAAATAAAAGGACACAGTGCCATACGTCAGAAAACAACAAGAAAACACTTACTTTTAACTTGTAGGCCTCAATAGGGCATTTTGATCTCATATTTAAAGGTAATTACAGACATAAAAAAATACGGTTGCTTTCCATTTGATGAGCACTTAATGTATTTCATCTTTGTTTCTCTCTCTGTCTTCAGTGTTTCTGTACAGGTTGTCACATCTGCTACTTCTTTAACATTTCCTTAAACTGGAGGTGGTGGATATACTTGCTTCTTGGTTTCTTTTTGTTTTCTACCAGGACTTTCACTGTGTATACATAACCCATATGGCAGCATGTGCTGAGCATGGTGTTTGCTTTGTGGGGAAACCTGCAAGTGCAGAAATGCACAGATTGGACCTTGAACTTGAAATGGCTTTGTGGCTTCTATGGTAGTGCAAGTCTTCAGCTGCCTGTTTGGAGCAGCCAAAGTCTAGCAGACCTCTCAGAACCACAGGGACATTTGCTGGATCTAGTGGGCGTGAGAATGATACTGTATGAGGGCTTCAGGTTGTGTTAAAGCTGCTATGGGACACTGAAGCATTGAGATAAAGGTGGCATCTGTTCTGCAGGATGTGGCATTTTGTTCTCAGGTCCTGTCCGTGATTGGGAAATGCACGACTGCTTAATGTCTGCAAACTCGGGATACAGAATTAGTGCATCTCCATGAAATGACAGTGATACTAGCATTCAGCAGTACCAGTCCGCTTGTCTGAGAGCTTACTTACCTGGCAGGGGAGACACCATGACCATGCAGGTGATTTTCGCAGGGTGAGGCTCATCCCCTGCACTCCGGGTGTGCTGATCCCTGCGATTTCCCTTAATGGGGGAAACTCGACTGCATAATTTGTGGTCGTGGGGGACTGCGTTCGTGCTCTCCCCTGTAACATTTTTTTTTGCCGTGCAGAAAAGGACCTGGGGGTCCTGGTGGACAGCAGGATGACCATGAGCCAGCAATGTGCCCTTGTGGCCAAGAAGGCCAATGGCATCCTGGGGTGTATCAGACGGGTTGTGGTGAGCAGGTCGAGAGAGGTTCTCCTTCTCCTCTACTCTGCCCTGGTGAGACCACATTTGGAATATTGTGTCCAGTTCTGGGCCCCTCAGTTCAAGGACAGGGAATTGCTTGAAAGAGTCCAGCGCAGAGCCGCAAAGATGATGGAGGGAGTGGAGCATCTCCCTTATGAGGAGTGGCTGAGGGAGCTGGGTCTCTTTAGCTTGGAGAAGAGGAGACTGAGGGGAGACCTCATGAATGTTTATAAATATATAAAGGGTGAGTGTCACGAGGATGGAGCCAGGCTCTTCTCAGTGACAGCCAATGACAGGACAAGAGGCAGTGGGTGCAAGCTGGAGCATAGGAGGTTCAATCTGAACATAAGGAAAAACTTTTACTGTGAGGGTTACAGAGCCCAGGCCCAGGCTGCCCAGGGAGGTTGTGGAGTCTCCTCCTCTGGAGACATTCAGAACCCGCCTGGACACCTTCCTGTGTGACCTGGTCTGGGTGATCCTGCTCTGGCAGGGGGGTTGGACTGGATGATCTTTCGAGGTCCCTCCCAACTCCTAATATTCTGTGATTCTGTGAGCTTATATCAGTAAACAGTCTTGTTGTAATTATTTTTATGTTGTTTTTAGTGTAGGTGAATCCTTAGTAACGCGATACTCTGAAGAAAAGTATTCTGTAACAGAAATGTTTTATGTTTTTACTGTAACGAGGTGGAGAGGTGGTAACAAATCTGAAGAGAACTTCTGGTCTTTATAGTTATCTTCTTGTAAACTGTGTGGGAAAGTTTAAGATGGACATAAGAAATCAGTTCTGGATACTTCAAGTGACTGTGATTGCTACTGATTCAAATTTTGTTGTGAACATCACATCTGTAATATACCAATAGTTGTTGCTTGATGTAGGGAATGTGCAAAGAAGACTGTTCTGTAGGCATAGAATGCCTACTGGAAGACTACGGATGCTGTGAAATTGAGTTTTCTATCTACTGATAGCCTCAGAAATGCATTAAGTGAATTTTTCAGTTACACAAGTAAATTCTTTTACCTACACATGGAATCTGTAGTATTTTTCTTAATCTGAAAACCCTTAATTTTGGGGGCTGGCTGTTTGAATGATTGCATCTTCCTGCCATGGTGGTTGCGGCCAGCTAGGACTACTAGCTAGTTTTCTCTTAATCTGAGTAAATGCAGGGTTTCTCACTGAAGGCTTTTTACTTCAGTATTTGTATTTTCCTGTGGTATGCTTCAGTAAGGTGTTGACAACCTGCCTTGGTGAGGTTTGGATTTGAAAAGATTTGTTTGTAGGTCTTTGTCTGAACTTATGTGACCAAAATAAGGCAAGCTGTGAAATGTATGTATCTGAAAATTCATGTTTTGTGATTAATAGGTGTTCAGTTTGGGGAGACTTGTTTGTTTTCATTTATACAGTACAGTTAAATAACAGGCATTAGAAAAGTAAGGTAAAAGAAATACAACCTAAAGTCACTACAGTGGAAGCAAGGGTAAAGTTTTGAGATTGGAAAACGTGAGATGACAAGAGAGAACAAATTAAGGAAAAGACTAACCTGCTTTACTTTTGCCAGGAATGCTCCTGAGTTTATTTATACACTCCCAAATTCTCAAACACCATAGGCTTAATTAAAAAACACCCATTTAAAGTAACGGCCTTTTTTAGTGACGTGTATATTTATTTTTGTGTTTTTCAGACTCTCAGTGTGCAGTCTTCAACAAATGGTCAGTTTGTGTCTCCCAGTGATATTCAGTTGAAATGTAATTATTGCAAAAGTTCTTTTTGTTCAAAGCCAGAAGTACTGGAATGGGAGGTAAGGGGTGGGGATTGATGTTATTTTCAGAATGATCAAGTGTTTAAAGGTTTAAACCTGTAACTCCAACAGTTTTTCTAGATAGGTATCTTAAAAGGTATTGAAGCTTAAAAAATTAAGTTAATAAAATCTACCTGGTTCTGTAGAATATAATTTAACTTTAGTATGGATAAAAGCAGAATTCTTTATTAATAAATAACAAATAAAAAACCACGTGTGGAATTTGAAGAAAAATGTAATTTCTCACATGAGCTGTAAGTTTGAAATCTGCTTTCATCTTCAGTTGTATTCCTGTAGATATGATAGAGCCTTCTCACTTCTCTGTGAACTGAGAGAAGGCTCTGAAGAGGATTGGTGTATTTTGTGTTTAGCATTTTCATAAGGAATGATGAGTATTTGTGGCACTAACTATCAGCTTGAGTGAGACTTGTTAATTTTTAGCACTAGAAGTCATATCCTAATCGTGCGCTTGCACTTGCGTTTACTTGGCATGTTATAGTTGTGTCTTAGTGGCAAACTATTATTTAAAGTTGTAGTCTCCAGATACTAAGATTTTAACATTAACCTTATTTGTGATGCTTTTTTAGAACAAAGTGTATCAGTTCTGCAGCAGAGCATGTTCTGATGATTATAAGAAACTGCACTGCATAGTTACATACTGTGAATATTGTCAAGAGGAGAAAACGCTGCATGAGACGGTGAATTTCTCTGGCATCAAAAGACCATTTTGTAGTGAAGGTATGTATGTATTTGGGTTTTTTCTAAGGTATTGATCATTGTAGTTTTACTGCAGTTGACTTACTGTGTTAATATTTAATGTTAAAATTTAAGGTAGTAACTCATTCTGTCATAGTTGAGGCTGAAACAGAAGTTTCTTCATTATCATTAGTGAAGTGCATGTACCTGTTCATTTATCTAAGCTGCTTTTATGGCCTTGTTGAATTTTTCACCATTTACTCCAGGTTAAGAAAGATTGGGCAACACTCTTAAGCACGTGTGTGTGTGTATAAATACATGCACATAGCCACAAAAAATCATACAGAAATTCTTGTTTTGAAATTTATGCAGCAAAGCTTATACCACCAGTAACTGCATTGAGGAATACCAAGCTTCCTCTTGGATTAGTTTTTTCAAAATGTAATATGACAGTGGAAATTTTTTCTGTGTTGGCTTAGAATGCTTATTCAAGCAGTAACTCAAATGATGCATGTTGATGTATGTTAATTCCTGTCATTACAGTTTTCCTGACTAATTATTTGGATTTTCATAAAGAAAACAAACTAAAATGGAGGTATATGGGCATAGGATTCTTTTAAGTTGCATTAAAATACTGGTTGTTTTAATAGAAACAGCAAACTACAGTCTTAATAAGAACCTACCCTTTCCGCTTCTGGGATACTGGTATTTAATCCTTATCTTAGAAGTTTATCTACAAGTTTCGATGACCTATCTCTGGAGGATATAGTGAATTATTTTTTCTTTAGTTATAATAATAATAATAATGCTTTCACTATCCTTCGATAAGCCTTGCTGAAGATTCTCTGCTTTTAAGCAGATTAAACAGCAGATATACCAGTTTTCTTGTAGCAGGATGCTGTTAACCTGAAGAGGGGTGTGTGGTGTGCAGGGCTGGAGGCAGCCTCTCCTCCGTGCCATTCCATTATAGCTCTGGACTCTGCAGTCTTCTGTTTCCGATGAATGAAGTGTGGTGGCTTAGGTTTCTTCACTGTTGTTACTTTCTTCTTGTGTTCTGGACTGCAAAGTCATAGCTGGAGAGGAAAAAAGGACAAAACGTGGCCCAGTTTCATAGTGTGTCATTGCAGTGCTCATTAACATCTGGCTAGAAATTTTCTGTGAATAAACAATTTTGCAGAATATATTTGAAGACAAGAGCAGATTGGTTTTGGCCTGGAAACATGCTGGTGTTTCTGTGACTCACTCATGTTAACTCCTGGTGTCTGTCACAATGAGATCAGTAAGATTCATAGTGCAAGCAATGCCGTATTCCTGCTTCCATAGATAAATGTGTCTGTTTGAGGAGACTTGAAATAAGTGAGGATTTGTATTTCCTATTGGAAGATTTGAGGTAGGAAAGAAATAAAACCACTCTCTCCTGCATGCATGGAGTTACTAAGTGAGGAGAATCCATTGCCAGAGGTCTTAGTGTGGGTCCTGAGTTGGCATGTGTTGGGCTGCGAGCTTGAGAGCAAAGGTGATCTTTAAGAGGATGAATATGTCAAATGTTACCAATAAAACAAAGTTTATCAGCTTATTGTGATGATCTGAACCACTCAGTAATAGAGAGAAAGTAGCCAGAAGCACCATTAAGTAGAAAGTAACTTGAATAAATATTGCACCCATCTGCTAGCTGTAGCTTAGGTCTACTTTGTTATGCGTGTGAAAAAGAAAAAAAGCTATCTGCATTACCCGATGAAAATAAATTGCTGACCTGGACAGAAGCTCTCTAGAAGCAATCCAGGCCCTGTATTTTAAAGGAAAACCAACTATTGTAATTCATTGCTCCTGAAGTAGAGAAATCCAAGAGTTAACAGTGCTTAGATCTGACATGGGCAGGAGCGGGCCAGGTCTTTGGATGGACTGAGTTGAGGTCAACAAAATAGAAGTCCCATCATCAGAGGTGATAGATTTCCACCCAAGCACCACCAGTTTTTCCTTGATGTCATAGCCTTTTTACAGAAGTATGTCCCAAATGTCCATAAAGTAGCAGAACTAGTAAGTGAACCAAATAAACTTGCTGGATATGGAGGCCATGCTGGTTTTGAAACTTCACCAACACAGGTGATTTTGTTGAGCATGCGATTATTCTTCACCAGAAGCCGATGTGTTATAATTTGGGAATAAATGAGGTGCTCAGTCACAAAATTTACTGGCATTTTCAGAAGAAATTGAACTCCCAAGGGAAAATGCTGGAAAATTGCAGGGGTGTATTTATAAAAGAGGCTCCTAGATAAAATCAACAATTTAAAATGGGTGTTGAAATTTCTGCAAGAGTCCTTATTTATTTGTCTTCAAGCAAACTGATGGGAAACCACATTTTATATATATATATATATATATATGATCAACCACAGATACCCCTTGACTGCTTGTCACTCTGCTCACATTCTTCACACTTGAGGTTTTTTCACACATGCACATACATACATATCTGCACACAAACCTTAGCACCCATATTAAAGTCTCTGGGATCAGTAGTCCTGTGCAGTTTAATTCTAACTCTGTTTTTTTATGTGTTTCTCTTGAGATAATTAAAAATACGTGTGCTGACCAGCCAAAAACTTCCATTGCAGTAAGGTGTAATTAGAACTGACCTGTCATTTGTGCTATATATGGCTATTACATCTCTCGTGGAGCACTGTATGCTTTTTCTGCTGCTGTCCAAAACCCGGATGCTATGTGGAGGATGAGCAACCTAAATGGACTAGTTGAAAATTAAATCTGTTCCCCTGGTGCTGAGGGTTTGGAAATTAAACTGTCCTTGTGTTTTGCCACTAGAATGCCTCATTCCAAAATATTAGTGTCTAAATCAAATAAGATGTATATTTTATATACTTAAGCAAGAAAATCAGAGTTGCGTGTGGATTTGTGTGTGTATAGTTGCATGAGTCACAGTTGAGGATAGATTGTGCAAGTTTTTAATCCTGAGAAAATCTTCAAGTTACTGAGTTTTGGCGTTTATTAATACATATCCCTCCTGAGGGTCTAGGAGAACAAATAGGGCTTTGGCAATCAAGGAACTATTTGAGTATGATGAGTATCACCATAACTTCTTTTTTGCTTGTAGACTTACTTTTCATTTAATTAATTTTTTCAATAGAATTAAGTGTTGTGATTTAAATAACACAGGCTTTGTAATAATTTTATAATGTGAATTTTAGTAACACTGATTCATATCTAGTAGTCTGCTTCTTGGAAGGAAAAAGGTCAGCAAGCTGTGGAGTAGCTCAGTTATCTGATGCTTGTTAGCTTCCTTCAAATGGATAATACAGGGATAAAACAGCTGTGAAACTGGCAACTGTGCTGTCATCTTGAAAGTCTGCTGATAAGTTTCTGGGAATTACAGATTCTGCAAATTAAGCTCAGTGAATTCTGATGCTTCATCTAAGTAGAGATAACCCCTATTGAAATACTGTAGAGTTGACAAGTGGATGAAGAAATTTAGGAAATTAAGTGCTTTACAAACTGATTATGTCTATGAAAGATGTGTATTTAGTTAAAGTATTGTAGAGTTTAGAGTGCCATTTTTCCAACCGCTGCTGAACAGTGGATTGTTCAGTAAAGTATACTCAAATGTTTAGTCGATTAGTTTTTAGATTTGTGTGAAAACATTACAGGTATTTGGAATAGCCTAAACCTGAATGTGTTAAACTTTTTACAGGTGCTTATATACAAAAGTTTCACAACCAATTAATATATTACCTGAAATTTATAGCAATTCCTGTTGTTTCTAGAAACATTAACAAACTGGTTTCGGTTTCAAAACTGGTGTGTGATAGGAAGTGTTGCTAAGACTTACTTATAGCTGCTTGGTACGCTGGCCCTGCATCCCCTGTTGCTGCCTTCCCCTAGGCAAAGGGGCTGCCACTAAGCCTGCTTGAACCTCCTCATTCCTGATGTTTGCTTTTGTTATTGTTAAACATGAGAGCTACAGAAACGGTTTAAACACAGCTTTTTATAGTTTACGTTGTCAACTGCCTGTTTTAGAGACACTGATACACCTTTTAAAAACAAAATGTGCAGAATTTGGGCTAACATACAGAAATTTTTGAAGGCAATAATAAGCTCCCATTTTTATGTAAAGTAAAAATTGCTTTGCAATAGGACCTCAAAAAGCTATCAAGGATTGGTAATAGAGGTATAGAAGGTAGTACAGGAAAAAAAAATCATATTTAGTCTAAGTAAAATTTCATATCACAGTTAAGTGTTTTGCATAAAAAAAGTCTTCTGTTACAAGCTCTTGGGTTTGTGCTTCACAGAGCTGTTATTTCCCTCTCTGTAGCTCCGACGGTGGCCTACCATGTTAAGATAACTTGTGCTTGCTGTGGTGCCCTGCCACGTTAGACTCTTTGGTTTTGCTTCTGACCGCTGCCTTTGGCAGTGTCCCTCTGAGATAAATTCTAGCCTGAATTATCAGCTTCCTTGTGGCTTTCCTTTGAAGGCTTAGTTGGTGCTGAGTTGGAATATTCTGGGAAAAGGGGACAAATGAAGAGCAAAACATGTATTAAATACTGTAAAATTCATGACCCATAAAAATGCCCTTTCACTGTTCCAAGAGTCATGTTGCTACTGAGGGAAGCTATTCCTTTCCGACAAAGCGGATTAGTAGAAGTCAACTTCAGAGGGATTCTGAGGTGCCAGAGTTACTCTGAGAGAATACTGTCTCCTTTGACTGCTGTGGACAAAAGTTACAGTGGGACATCCCTGACATCCATTTGAGCCATGGCAGTTTTCATTAGAGAGCTCCGATTGGCACAGTGCAGTTTTTCAGGCTATGTCATCTTATTTAGTAGTGTGATGTTAAATCTTTGAGCTGCAGGTGACTATTCCAAACAAATTTTGTTACTCTGAAAGCTCAAAGATGCTTTTCTGCTGATAAAAATGAGTTAAGGTAAAAAAGACAGCATATTCCAATTGGAGAGGTCCCTTATGAAATCCTTAATAGGCTCCCTTGATGCAGAAGCACCAAGTGAAGGCTCTTGGCTGTGCTAAAGGAAAGCACAGGTCTGCACCTTCCAGACAAACACATATGGAAGAGCTGGAGAGTTGGTTCTTGTGGCATTTAATGCATTGGAGGGTCTGATTGTGTGGGGGTGGTTTCCAGTTAGTGCTTGTTGGATGGATAATTCCTGGAATGACTTAAAAATTTTGGCTTGTTAACCTGGATTTTGATACTTCTGTCAGTGTTCTCATAGTTGAAAAAGTCAAAAGATAAAACTATGGTGTGGAAGAGATTCTGTTTATCTTCCCTCTGTCTATAGAGGGATAACGTTGATACTGTTAATGTAACATCATTTAAATTTTGAGTACAGATTGTGCTGAATCTTGAGACTTTTTGTTCACGGAGAGCTAATTTCTAACATGGTAAAGAATATCAAGTAAAATCGTGTGCATTGTTTAACTACAGTGGTCCTTATTAGACTGGTGTTCTTCAGTGGTAATTCCACTGTTGTGTCTTTGAAGAAGTTTGAAATGGTTTGTTAAGTGAAGACAGTGTTGACTATTGCAGATAAGAGGTGATGACAATTTAAGGTGCTGAGATTGTGAGTACAAGAGGAAGGAAGCTTATAAAGTTGCTTCTTATTATCCTGAAAGAATAATCAACTTGAAAAGATTTAAGAACAAGTAAACACTGAGTAACGGGATGGGAGTAGGAGGGAGGAGAAAGGAAGGAGGTAGTATCTAATAACAGAAAATATTAGGTTAAACTGAGGATGTGTGAAAGTTGAGTTGAATAGTAACAGATTCTTAAACAGAAGACAAAGAAGGAAGCGGGATACAAAGAGTTACGCAGAGAGGATGGGTCCTATTTTAATGGTAATCTAGGCAGGACCCAAAATTGGTTGCTTTGCATCTGTTTTCCTGAGGATAGCAATGTTTACTGTGAAGTCAGAGACAGCATGTGATAGGAATGTGGGTATGAAAGAGGGAGTTATTGCATTCAACTCAATAGAGGGGGGCAGCAGAAAGATGTGGATGGAACTTATCTGCAGAAATCTTCAAAACATAGCTACAGGCTTCTTGGTACAACAGGCTTGTGATATGACAGGCTTGTTGTTATTCTTCTCTAGAAGTTGTTGTTGAAGAGTGACAGTTGGGGTTATTACAGGATGAGAGAACAGCAAGTCTTGTATGTACCCTGATGGAGGAGAAAGATAGTCCAGTAAGTACAGCCTTTGAGAGGTAAAAAATTAATTGCTTTTAGGATGGAACAATTACTTTCTATAAAAGATGTTGTTCTCTGTGGTAAAAAGAGTCTGGTGTTGAGGACTCGGAAGGTGTTTCTAGGTCAGCATTCCTTTTTCACAGCTGCTTCATGTGTGAATGTACTGAACTTCTCGTAATTCAGGTGGGTGCTGCCAGTGTAATAGGATCAGGTTCTTGGTGTCTTGCTTGCACTGTGTCTGCAGACGGTCAAGCAAAGCATATTTCCTACTCTGGGTAGCTCTGCAGGGCTGGACCTGGCAGTTCTTGGCCCTGCCAAGCAGAGGGAAGCTCTCTTGGCCTGGTACATGCCTGAAGGTGAAGGTTTGGAGGAGCTGCTTGTGTGTTGTCCTGTCAGTAAGGCTCTGTTGCCTGTGTTCAGATCCTTATCCTCTTTTCACAGTTTGTGGGGAACCAAAGTTCAGGGCTGTTGGAAGGGATAGGTTTTGTCTTGGGTTGTGCTTGGAAGCCAGAATTCTGATAGCATAATTAAGGACATATTACATCTATCTAGCAGATACTCAGATTTTGAGTTGGAGATACTTTGTCTGAAAATGCTCCTTAATGGCCTGAGACAGTTGACTTTTGGGGTGGTCTTCTCTTAGAACTTTGCTAAAGAACATAATTGATTACCTGGGTGGCTTGAACTAAATGACCTCCACTGACATTTCTCATTGCAATTAAGAGCTATTTTCTCTTAGAGTCACTTTAAAGCACTAGAGATTTCTATCTGGTCATGCTGTAACTTGTGTGTCTGGTATTACAGCAGAAATCCAGAGGTACTTAGGATTTTTCTCATATCTTTTTGTTCAAAATGTCAGGCTGTCAGCTGTTTGTCTTAGGCAGTGCTTGTACTTATGAACGCTAAGCCCCCAGGGGAGTTAGCCTGGCCAAACTCTCAGGATTTGAGTGTTGATTTTGGGAAGATCATACAACCGGTGTTTTTTGTATTACTTATCCGCAGTGTACTGTCAGTCAAAGCCCACTTCTTGGTCACACCTACAAAGCCAGCAGGGGTGCTGCTGCTCTGTTGATTCAGGGTTTACATTGTGCACCGTGAAGTCCAAGTTGTTTGAGCTCAGAATCTGTTTTGCCAAAGGCTAATACCTTTTCCATACTTCAAAGAAACTCTTACTATTCCAATCAAAACGATTGCATTATAATAAGAAGTTGTATCCTAGCTATGCACAGAGTACCATGGAGCTAATTAAAATACACCCTGTAAAAATAAAGGTGCTTTGTCTTTGTCACCTTTGTCTGAAGTGAGAAGATGTTGAAGCAACCAAATGTTTCCTGGTCAGGTGGATTAATTTGCGTATTATAAAGACATAAAAAGTATCAGACAAATCTGAAGGAATTTGCTCATGATATTGCAGAAGGAAAAGCCTGCACTTCCATTTTAGTAGTCTTCAGGGTTGTAACCATCTTCTGTCAACATCTAAGCTTTAGAAAGATGGATTTTCTCTCTGCTGTAGAGCCCTCTGTTAGCAAGAAGGCCTGCAGTCAGTCATTTGTGAAAAAAAAACCGTGGTTTTGAGGCATTTGGTCTTAAAGGCTGGAATTTTGGACTTCTTTTTTCCTCTTACTGAGTGCTCACTGCTCATTATTTTTCATGAGTCACAGAGATGTGGGAGGTGTTTGACTGTAGAATGGAAAATTTCTTACCTGATAACTTTTTTTATTTTAACAGTAGTGTCATCTTCAGTTTTACTCCCTGTAGTTTAGCAGCCAATAAAAATATCAACTTTGTCCATTCCTTTTTGTGGACTGTTTAGTGAGGTGCACATAGCTTACCACATGGGTGCCAGAGAAGTGGAAAGAGTCTGGTGCCCCGTACAATAATGGGAGTTACAGTCAGCAG